>NC_141028.1:2695000-2812500 GCF_052040795.2 Danio rerio
AGGGAAAGATGAATGCAGCAATGTACAGAGACATCCTGAATGAAAACCTGCACAAGAGTGCTCTTGACCTCAGACTGGGGCGACGGTTCCTCTTCCAGCAGGACAATGACCCAAACACACTACCAAAATATCAATGGAGTGGCCTCACAACAACTTGGTGAATGTCCTTGAGTGGCCCAGCCAGAGCCCAAACCTAAATCCTATTGAACATCTCTGGAGAGATCTGAAAACGGCTGTACACTGTCGCTTCCCATCCAACATGATAGAGCTTCTGCAAAGAGGAATGGGCAACAATTCCCAAAGACAGGTGTGCCAAGCTTGTGGCATCATATTCAATTGGAGAATGGCGGAATTTATCTTTAAAGTTGAGTTCGTCACCATTCAAAATCACTGCCTATATTCGTGCTGCCGTGTTCACCATATGTTTAAAATCGGCAAATGTGTGTAAAGGCAGGGGCGCAACTACACATTTACTGAGGGGTATGCGGGTTCAAATTTTGTGTGATCCCTCTTATTTTATATTAATTAATTAATAATAAATGAAGACAAATTTTCAGATTAATCTTATAACTTTTGACATTATGTATGATTTGACAGTTTATTTTGATAAAAATAAAAACAAATCTAAACAGTTACATCTACATGAACACTTTCGGCTGTGGGACTGCATGTTATTGTGTTAAATGATTTTGAATTAAACAATAACAATATTATATTCGTTTAAAATGCAAAATAATGTTTTTTAACAAAACATATTTATTTATTTTTATTATTTAAAAACTTTTAATAAGGATAATTTTAAAAATAGTTTTGGCACAACGGCGCCCCCATGCGCCGCATATACTGCATACCCCCTTGTTGCGCCACTGTGTAAAGGACATGGTAAAAGACCTGCTGCACTGCTCCACTGTGTCTATTCAGACCCGGGGACTGAGGAGGAGAGAAGTCCTCCTTATTTATAGTGTTTATATAAACATGATTATCTTTATAATGGTAGAACAAATTGTGTTTATGTGTGTATAAATACAACTATAAAAAATAAAAAGACTTAAGGTTTATTTCTTGGCATTGTAACTTTGTAAACTATAAAATCTAAGGGTGTAACGATACGCGTATTCGTATTGACGAACGATTCAATTCAGACTAACATCTAAAAAGATAAAAGGGAATAAGTACAAAATGTAATGTTTTCAGTGCAGCCACCCTCAACATGGCATCCCAAATGACGTGGCAGACAACATGCTGCCTTCCCCGCTGTCATGTTAAACAGTAGACCATCGCTATTGAACTCAGAATATCACTTTATTAAAGCATGCACCCATTAGCAATCTTGCTAGCTTCTGTGTCAGCCCGGCTGCTCATGCTGGCTCGGCCCCCGTTGCCCCAGCAACCCTGGACCCCCGACACAAAAGAGCCAACCTCCCAACACTACTCCAGGCACGCGCTACACTAGCTCGCAAAATGGCTAGTAACGTTAATGTAATCCCAGACATCCCAAGTCTCCCGGTAGCTTCAGTAACGAATGATAATCTTCTGGAAACGCGCGTCTCCCCCCTGGTCCTTAAATACATCGCACACCCCTCTCCACCGCATCCCTTCCAACTCTTCAGGTACGTTGGGCACAACTCACCCCCGCCACTCAGGTACATCGCATACACATGCCTCCACCGCTCTTCAGATACGTCGCACACCATCACCGCCACCAAGAGAGTGGTGGCAAAAAAAAAAAAACATCTGTGAGATCTTAATCGGTAGTGGAAATGTCGGGTTTTAAGAAAATGTTAAATGTAATAGAGCCCCGTTACATTATTCCTTCATAAGCCCATTTCAGTCAGATAATTCCTGCTTTCAGATCCACTGGAATGGCAGGTGATCAAATCAAGCAGATCTTTGCTGTCTGAGGAAAAGGTGGACCCTATCTTTCTGAAAATAAAAAAATACTTAAACATTGATTGAAACTGAGCTCCATATAAAAACTCAATTGTTCTTTTCTTTTAATTTGTTTAAATGCTACAATATTATATTTATTTTTTATAGGAAGCTTTTTGGTTCTGAGTATAAAGAAGGATTTGTTTTATTTGCTGCTAAGCAGAAACCCCGGAAGTATAGCTCTATCACTGTTTAAAGTAAAATAAAAACAAACAGGATCATACTTTGATGATGTTAGTTTTAATACATAAAAAAATTAAATCAGAGAAATCCTTCGGCTTTTTTCTTTTTTTTTTCTGTATTGAAAACGTACCAAACCGTGACACCACTGTATCGTATCGAACCGAACCGTGATTTTTGTGAAACGTTACACCCCTAATAAAATCCTGCATCTCCTCGCAGTTTGAGGCTGCTTTCACACCTGTGAATGGATTCAGTTGTTCTGAAACAGAGATTACAATTGTTACATTGTTGCTCTTTGCTCTTGGAGCGGTTCGCTTTCACACTGCAAAGTTTCTAATCGGACCAAAAGAGCTAAAACAAGTCACGTGTGAGTAAACTCTCCTTACATTGGTCAGAGTGTCAGGGTTTATTTTGCAGCGTCCCGCTCAGCTTTCAGGAGAGGTGGTGGTTTGGTGGTGTTTGACAAGGTGTGCGCAACGTGTCTGAAGAGTGAGGAGAGATGCGGTGGGGAGGGGTGAGAAGGGTGCGCGACGTAGCCTATTTGAGGACCGTGAGGGAGACGCGAGATTACCGGAAGATCATCACTCATTTGTGGGCATCCGAAGACTCACGAATACTCATAATTCTCTCTTCATATAGCCGTAAGCCTATTACATATCCATAAAACACTGTGATATAACCGCGCTCGGATCATATCGCTTTCTCACTGCAATCGATCCGCTCCAGAGTTTGTTTCAATCGAGCCGAGACCACCTCATTCAAGCGATCTCGGAGTGATTGATTTGGCGCGGATCCTATTGTGATTGCTGGTTTCACATATGCCAAATGAACCGCGCTAACTGGGCAAATGAGACAGGGTTCGAAACAAAAGTGTAGGTGTGAAAGCACCCTGAGGGCGTACTCACACTATGCCATCCGTACCGTGCCCAGGCCCGTTTCCCGGATCGTTCGAGAAGTGTGAGTGCGCTAAATCAGGCTAAAGCATGGTTCACTTGGCCGGCCCTGGCCCGGTTGGAAGAGGTGGGCCTGAGCGCGGTTCACTTGGGCTTTGGCGCGGTACGCTTGTGTGTGAGTGCAAAACGCACCAAAGCCCGAAACTGAAAGCGAGACGTGACTTTTAAGGGGCTGTTTCATATGGATTTATTAATCATTCTTACGGTTCAGTGAACGCAAACTGCCGTAGTTTATTAAATACGCAAACCCCTCACAGCATGACACCTTCAGCAGACCTCCTCATTCCTGCAGCACGAGAGCTTTATGATTGTTTATGAGCGCCAAAAGTGGTGGATCTGTTCAGTGAAATATCTGACTGCGTGTCCCCGCATTCCTAAGGACTGTTTGGCGAAATCTTTGACTGCATGTCACTGCATATCAAACCACTGACACGATATAACTAGAGAAATCTCCACTGCGCATCTGAGTGAGAGAGCGCTTCTCACTGAACAGCGCAGCAGCGATGACGTAAGCGTGCCGAAGCCTGTTTGTGGTGTGAGCGCGGGCCGTCGGGGGAGATGGGAGGGGGGGACAAGCGTGCTTTGGCTCGGTTCGAGGCAACTGTACCTAGTGTAAATACGGCCTTAGTCCGCTATAATCCCACTCAAATTTCCTGAGGGATGAATAAACTGAAGCTGAACTTGACAATGCAGATTCTGCGATGTGACTATTGCGAACGATCACGTTGTGATATCGATGCTGAAACAATATATTGCAAATCCCTTATGCAGATCTATTCAGCAGAGAGGATTGGTGTGATGTTGCTGAAGACACCAGCGCAGTCATTAAAGCGCCAGTATTATCATCATCACTGCGGATCAACATCTGCTCACTGCGGTTCATGAAGAGCTGGAGCTCAAACGAGTCTCCGTCTCTGCGGAAGCATCAGCACAGCCAGGTTTACCTCTCATTATTCACTCCACCTCATGCTGTCCAAATCTATGGGACTTTCATTAATGCTATTGAATATCCATGCTGCTCTTTTCTGACAAATGAAAGTGGACCATGCAACAAGTTACCAGTTCTTACATCTTTAAAATGCAAAGTATGCTTCATTTGTAAAAAAAAACTGAGTTTTTATTATTATAATTATATCTATTATAATTATTATTATTATTATTATTATTTAACTAAACAATTTTAAATTCTGGTTTATCTTGAATTTTTATGCTTATTAAAATTGTATTTAACATTATTTCCTAACATATTGATTTAGGTGTATTAATTTTTGGACAGTTTTCCGGTTTTGTATTTGGTGCCGACTAATCTAATGTACAGACACAAATATATTACTGTAAAGCATCCTGCAGAACATATTAATTTTAAAGAGAGATCAGTGAGGGGTGAACTCACTGAATAAAACAAAACATTCAAATAACAAAATATAAACAAAAAATAACTAAATAAATAAAAACAAACAATCAAATGAAAAGTTGTTTGGAAAAGTAATGTCACCTTCATTTATTTTTTTTACATCGAAATAAAAATACAAATTAAATAAAATAAAAAAACAAATGAGAAGTAAACTACAAGCAAACAAGCACAGTTAAAAATGCTGCTTTCCACAAAAATGTTTTCATGTTGTCCCAACACAAATTGATTGAGTTAACTGTTTTGGACAAATTTAAGTTGATTTGAACATAAAACATTTAAGTTATCCCAAAAAAGCTCAAGAATTGTGTTGATTCAGCTTATTAAAAGTAGTTTGAACAAGCAGCAAAAAAAGAATAAAACATCAAGTGTAAACAATCGCTAAAATGTTTGTATGATTGCAATACTTTTAATGCATTATTTGTAAACACAAGCTGCTCACACACACACACACACACACACTCCTCCACCAAGACAGGACAGCAGAAACTGAAAGTGAGCCGTCTCACATGACAGCATTAGAAAGCTTTGGCTGAATCATCTGCTGGTCATTTATCACCTCGGCAGGACCTTCTCCTGGCCACGATTCACATCTAAATCAGCACGACCCACTGCTCTCATCACACACACACACACAGACACACACATACACACACACACACACACACACACAATATATGCGAGCCTGACTGGCAAATTCAGCCGTGATGGAGGAGATTTGCTTTTCCCCTGGTGTGTTAAGTAGGTTTCTGTGGTGAAATGACACTAGCGTGACCCTCCGCCAACATCACAACCAAGATAACATTTCACACTCAAGACGGAAGAGTGACTTTCACAAATATGAGCACATCAGCAGAAAAAACGCTGATATATTTATGCGTTTCATTTAAAAGGGAGCTTTATGCTCCTATTTACAAGATGTACAACATGTCTTTGATGTGCCTAGAATCCCTAGATGATATATGTTATGATATACCACAGTTTATTTGCATAGTAAATTATAAACTAAAGTAACTTGTTTTAGAAAAACAGGACCATATGAAATCATGCTGTGGAAACTACTAAAAATAACAACAATAATAATAATAAATATAATAAAATATAATAAATATAATATATTAATAGGCTATTATTATAGTTAATATAAAAATAAAATTATATAATAAAATATAATATAATATATATTATTATATAGTAAATATAATTTAATATAATATAATATTAGGTTATTAATATAATAAATCTAATAATAAAATAATATAATAAAATATAATATAATACATATTACTATATAATATAATATAATATAATATAATATAATATAATATAATATAATATAATATAATATAATATAATATAATATAATCACACAAGTAGCAGTGCAATGTGACTGTATATGGGCACTGGTGGGAGGCGTGTGTTGGCTTGAGGCTGCAGGTCGAATGCCTTAGTGCCCCACCAGTGACGATATACAGCCATATTGCACTGCTATGAGTGTGATATTGCGTTTATAAAACAGTTTTATGACATAATCATTATGATTAATCATTGATTACGTTTGATTAAGGTTTCAGCTGCAACCTTAATGAAAAACACCTGCTTTTAATTACCAGGTGCTCCTTTAGACCCTAATTAGTTGGTTTAGTTGTGCTTGATCAGGGCTGGAACTGAACTCTGAAGAAGGTAGATTTCCAGGAACAGTGTTGAGCAGCCCTGATCTAAAATGAAGACAAGACAGGCGATTTTGCTGACATTAAGACTATAAGGCTGAACAGCATTAAATGGCATCAGTCTACAAGGATTTTCCAGTATTTCACTGTTGCTATCAGGAGATCATAATAATTAACCCTGAAAAAGCCAATGCAAAGCAAGCACTAGCAGATTACTATCGTATAAATACAGCACGACAACATACACAAAAGAAATAGATCGACTTAGAAATTCACTTACCTGATTTATTATTTGTTCAGCTGTAGTTTAAAATACGAAAACAAAACACTCTTTTTCTCCTTCCAAAGACTTATGTGCTCTGTCGCCATCTTGTGGTGGAACATCAATCGTCATATAATATAATATAATATAATATAATATAATATAATATAATATAATATAATATAATATAATATAATATAATATAATATATTTCCCAGTGATGGGTTGTGGCTGGAAGGGCATCCTATGCGTAAAAACTTGCTGGATAAGTTGGCAGTTCATTCCGCTGTGGCGACCCTGGATTAATAAAGGGACTAAGTCGACAAGAAAATGAATGAATGAATGAATAATATAATATAATAAAATACTAAATAATATAATATAATATAATATAATATAATATAATATAATATAATATAATATATTTTCAAGGCTGTGGCTGGAAGGGCATCCACGGCATAAAACATTTGCCGTTTATAAAGATATATATTTTTATATCTAAATATAAATACAAATTCTCAAATATATCCATGCATGTGTGTACTGTGTACATTGATGCTGAAGCCCCGTGTGAATGGGGCGTTATTTAGGACACTGCGAGAACAGCTTCTCTCTCATTGTGCACGTCAGAACTGAAAATTCTGTGCGACTGCCACAAGGGGGCGTATTCCGACAGTCATGTCCAAATGTCGTGTGCAGTGGAAAGGCGGCTTAAAGGTGCGCCCTGCCACCATGTGAAGGAAACTCATTTTGGCCGCTTGTATACAAGATGTTTTTATTTCGGTCAATGACCATGGGCTCATGACTATAGGTGAGAATAGGATAGATTAAGTGGTAAATCAAAAGCTTTTTTTTCTGCTCAGATTCCTTTTTTTACCACAACAGACCACATTACTGCTGCACTAATCTGACACTGTACTACTGTCAATCTCACCTCCATCCTTCCCTCGTGAACAAACCATTAAGATACTTAGGGTAGGGACTTTCCTCCAACCTGGAGATAGATGGCAAACCACCTTTTTCTGGTTAAGCACCATGGCCTCGAACTTGATTACTCCAAATTAGAAAAAAATCCAAACTTTCCGTATCATGTGACAACCTGAATTAGCGCTTGTTCGCAACAGCAATTTAACGGCCGACATTTAATTAGCCACTTACAAGGAAAGCGTGTTTTTTTCCCCGTAATGACTCCTTCAGCAAGCAGCTAATGATACAAAGTTCAGCAGCAAGACAAAGAGCACAGAACATAAAGCTGAAGAGCGGGTGGAGCGACAGACGGTGTTCATTTGTACGTAATAAACTGAAGAGGCTTCGCTTTTATGATGATCGTCCTGTCGGGCCTGCTGTTTCCGTCAGCGTGCGCGGCCAACGCTGAAAGCTGCGTATGGAGAAATACAGCAGGAAGACAGGTGGACGCTCTGACATCACAGGCCAAATGGATCACGTCCACGTCTGTAATTGTCAGAGGAAGAAAAAAACAACACGCGAGCTAAAAGAGCCAAAGACAGAAGCCTGTATGGAGGAAGATCCACCTGCTGCTGCCAGTCAAAGCTTCTGAGCCACGGCTGACACACACAAAATTCACAAAAATCCACACGCACACACCTACAATATGAACAAAGACAAGCAGGCACACACATAGGTGTGCGCGCACACAAAAAACACACACAGCCAAAACAAACATGAAGGCTCAGACACAAAAGCAGACACCAACCTGCACACAAACACACACACATACAGACACACACAATTGTGAAAAACACATGCACAAAAGCACACACACACCAGAAAAACACACAAATGCACATACATGCGGGCACACACACACGGGTAATGCATGCACACGCAATGAACGCGCGCGCGCACACACACACACACACACACACACACACACACACATTCACAGACAAACACAAAAACCAACACGCATGCACATATATATGCACACAAACCCACATGCGCACAAAGACAAGCAGGCACACAAGGGCATACACACACACACACACACACAAAACCAACACATGAAGGCTCAGACACAAAATTTTTACTCGATCACTAGTTGGAATAAAAAAGTCGCCTTCTATATGGAATACTGTAGAGTGTGTGTGTGTGTGTGTGTGTGTGTGTGTGTGTGTGTTTGTGTGTGTGTGTGTGTGTCCTTTGCGCACTTACTTTGATATGTCTAAGAAAATCAAAATAAGCCCCACAGCTCTTAGAACACAGTAAACACAGTATTTTTGCACACACACACACACACTATAATCTGCCGTTTTATTTCACTGAACTCCACATAAAAGCCAGAAACTGTTAGGCACAGGTCTATTTAGAGCAGAGGTCTCAAACTCAAATTGGCGCGGGGCCATATCAGCGACTGACAATTCATAGGAGAGTTGTTTTAACATTCAAGCACAAGACAAAAGTGGCGTAACTGATGCATCTTGGGACAACAGACATGATGTTAAAGGGTCACAAAACACCAAAACACATGTTTTGAGCTGTTGACAGTCGTATATGTGTCCCACACTGCTATAAACACTATTAGGACACCTATATTTCACTAAAAAGTGTAAATTGGTTGTTTTCGCATTATTTCAAGCAAATTCGTACTTCCGGTGTGAAACGAATTTTTGAAGCTGCGTCACGGTCATGAGATAATAGCGTGTATTCCAGCGTGCAGACTGGACGCCTGTGCCAGAGTGAGTCTTATTACGTCTTACAGTGTGCTGCATTAATGCATGAGTAAAGCTTGGTTCAAACCAATCAGCGCGCTCTATTGTGCAACTTCATTAATATTCATTACTGTCACAGTGTTTAGACAACAGAGACGCCACGTTGTGTTGGTAAAACAAGCGTGAAGTGTTGCTTTTATAGTTTGCTGCAGTGAAGTTTTGTTTTCATTTTCTCTCTGTGAGAGCTCAGTTGGAGTCACGTATGGATTAACAGTGTACGCGACGCTCAACAACAATAACTTACGTGTCTAAGGAGGATTATTGTTTACCTGAGAGCTGTTCTCATCTGCAAACGCTGAGATCCGGATTCGCTTGTAGTCTTCTCTTTATAAAGACGCGGCTCTAGTTACTGGTGATTGTCCTGTCTCTACAGATTTGGTAAGTGAGCGACCAGTGCTCTTTGTTTATTCAGTTTGTTCGTATCGAACTAAGTTAACTATTGCACTGAGTGTAAACATGTTAGCACCACAACCAAACTTTAACCTTGTGTAGGATTTTCACCGCATTTAGTGACCGGAATAACACACGCGGCTTTCTGACGCTACCTGCCGTGTGCATCTAAGTTTCCGGGAAATGAGGAGGGTTTTTTTCTCTCATTCGCCGTGCGGTATCAAACATTGCATGAAAATACACGCTTAGAGCAGTTCCTCGAATCAAATATCTCGTTTGTCGTGAGGGACATGAATGAATTCCCTGAATGAAAGAGCCAAACTGCAGTTAAAGTCCACCATTTAATAATTTGGCAAATAATTCGACTACAGATGTCCATGTAAACACAGTCACTTTCTCCCCTGTGTGTGTGTGTGTTTTGACTCTGAAAGTCAGCGCGCCCAAATAGACACTCCCACACCATCCCTCTTTTCTTCCTCCGACACTCCCCCCTAAACAGAGCTGGACACGCCCACTTTTCTGACTTTTTCCAAAGTAGAGGTGTGAAAACACCCTGCTGAAACGAGGGGGTTTCATGGCCCTTTAACATTTCAAGCATTGCCTGTCTTCAGTGCACGCTGTAAAAAAATGAAAGTAAAACTGAAATACAGTATAATACACTGCAGTACTTTAAATTTGCAATGAGTGGATGTCAAAACCCCAAGTTGCCTTATGCGACAGCACAATAACAAGTGATTCAAAACCATATGTTTTGAGGGGACGAATCTAGTTATATATTTGATCTCAGTTGCAGACCGGAGGGAGGTGGAGTGTGCACCGTAAAAGGCCCGCAGGCCGGGAGTTTAAGACCCATGATATAAAGGGTGCTCCGGTTTCCCCCACAGTCCAAAGACATGCGGTACAGGTGAATTGGGTAGGCTAAATTGTCCGTAGTGTATGAGTGTGTGTGTGAATGTGTGTGTGGATGTTTCCCAGAGATGGGTTGCGGCTGAAAGGTCATCTGCTGCGTAAAAAACTTGCTGGATAAGTTGGCGGTTCATTCCGCTGTGGCGACCCCGGATTAATAAAGGGACTAAGCCGACAAGAAAATGAATGAATGAATGAATGATATAAAGGGTTAACGGTGCCAACTGATGACCAACAGTAAAAATGACAACACCAAAAATACCAACAATGAGGAATGCAGGAGTATTTGACGTCATGACTTTGTAATCAAAAGCATGTCATTATAATAAATGTCAATGGGGCAAAAACAGCCACTAACATCACAAAAGGGGAGTCGATCTGAACAATCCACAAGGGTTAATTGGGGAAAACTGTAAACAGGACACACAGTCTGAGCTGATTGAGTCATGCACCCAGTTCTCCGGTCAGTCCTACAGTGAGTGTTCGGCTCTCATATGAATGTTTATGAAGGTCACAGTGAAGTCCTTGGCCAGATCCGATAAGGGACTTTGCTCAGCGGTGTTATCCAGTGGAGCGGCTCTGACCTCTGGATTGAACAGCGAGCAGAAACCCATCTCAGCATCAGATCAGTGGATTGATTCAGACACCGAGCCCGAGTCTGTCATCGCCACTGCTTTAATTCAGCACTTTTTACTCTGTGTGGGAGAGTTGGACTTTGTCGCTTGTCATCCAAGCTTATGACTAGGCCCACATGGAGTCTGTGTGAGCAGACATCAGCAGACTTTTTAGGCCATCAAGTTTACACCATGTCCTAACTACACGTGATAAAAGGTGTCTTTCCCATGTTAACCCTTGAGTGTTGTTGGAAGTGTTTTCATATTCATATTTTGGGAAAATTTAGAATTTTTCAAAAACCCAATAGACTCTGGGCAAATGTACAAATCTTTTGTTATGTGGGTGTAGATCACAGCATACTCCTGGATAGGCTGGATAACTGGGTTGGGCTGTCTGGTGCGGTCCTCAAATGGTTCAGATTTTGCCTTGAAGAGAGAGGTCACTATGGCCGCATTCACACTGCACTGTTTAAGTGACTCAATTCCGATTTTTTTCTCCCATGCGGCCAGGCCCGGATTAAGAACTCAGGGGCCCCTGGGCACATTGTCTTGTAAGGCCCCCTACCTGGCCGCACCCCTATAGTTGAATTTAAAAAATAAGAATAATATAATAATTTTAAATAAAATTAATCTATAATTTGTTGCCCACATATTTAAATAAATGATATAGTACATATGTATTTATAGTCT
Source organism: Danio rerio (assembly GCF_052040795.2). Lineage (NCBI taxonomy): Eukaryota > Metazoa > Chordata > Actinopteri > Cypriniformes > Danionidae > Danio > Danio rerio. The sequence goes on from NC_141028.1 coordinate 2,706,738, forward strand.
ACAAAGATTTAAATTATTTTTCAAAACATTGAATAAAAATACTAATAAAACTATATATATATATATATATATATATATATATTTTTTTTTTTTTTTAAGGGTATTTTAATGTATTGCATTTACAAACTTATAAAGCATATTATTGGCATGGCATATAACACACAATGCTTCTCCAATCCAGTTCTATGAATCTGAGTTCTATGAATCTGAGTCTTTCATAATATAAACACTGATTTACTGTCTCTCTCCTCCTCTCCCTGTATTTTCTCTACTCTTCTCGTGATGAAGACTTGATTTTAAACCTAAAAGTATCCGAAAACACACACTATACCTCTTCTCTCCCGTCTCTCTTCTCTTCAGGGCCTTTCTCTCTCTCTCTCTCTCTCTCTCTCTCTCCTTTTCTGTCTGTCTCTCACACGATGAATCCAGTCCGCGCTGCGCTGCCGTTAGCCTCCTGGTTAATGCTATAGCTACTCATCATTTAAAGTTACCATAACGTCTTCTTCTGTACCCTCATTCTCCTGATCATGGGTCTGTTTAAATATGGTGTGTATGGAAAATGCCTGAATAAAGATGCCTCCTCTCTCCTCTTTCTCTCGCGTTTGCTAAATCCACTTGTCCACTCAGTTTTGATCCATGACAGATACTAACGTTACACTAAAGTCCGCTCAGTTATTTTTTTCTTTTTTCTTTTTTTTTCTAAAGTCCGCTCAGTTTAGTGCGGGTTATTACAAAACTGACGTTTCCGCGCTTGACCAATTACAGCATTCTGTTTAGTTAACGAAAAAAAGGCAGTTTAAATATAATAATAATATTAATATGTGATCGTGATTTTTTTGCTCAGAGGAAATACAGTTGTCTGAGCAATATAGTTTTTGCAGAGAGGGAGGCACCTATGATTAGGCTAAACATTATTAAATACCCACGAGACACTTGTGACTTTATATCACATTTGCATTATTTATTAAAAATGTTTCCTTCCTGTTAAAAATAAGTATATTTCCAATCTGATATGTAATGGGGAGAAAAAAAAAGGAGCACGAGTTCAGCTGATGGTGGATTCGAACCGAGTTTATGAATAATCGCGTCAAAAGATGATGCTTTGCGCCTTACAAGATGCGCCACTGCGGCTGTAAAGATCAATGGCTCTTTACTCTTCTTGTCTCTATCAATTAGGCATCGATGGGCGTAAACCCTGAATAGCTTATTCCAACTAGATGCGCTATTTGCAATTAGCCAAAAAAGACACTCCGAAATTGTCTTTTTTTTCTCCCCCCTCGCAGGGGCCCCTAGTGCGCACAGGCCCCTGGGCCTGTGCCCATAAGGCCCATTGGTTAATCCGGCCCTGCATGCGGCACAGATCGGATATGGGCCATGTACGTGTAAACAAAAAAAAAAAATCACATGAATTTCAATTTACACAAATCAGATTCAGGCCTTGTTCATATGTGTAAATTTATCCGATATGAATCGGATCCGTGTTCTCGTGTCTGCAGTTTACACAGGTAGATTTTCACCTGTTAATGCGAGTCGCATTAAAAAAAAAACCACAGCAAATGACGTCAAGTCTGACACTTTCATTTCAGAAAAGACTTCAGTCCCACACCTTAAATCTCATACACAAGGACTTAAACAGCTTTTACATTGTTATTTAGCACAGGTATTTAAGCATGTTAACGAGACCGAGAGAACGCAATGTCCGCCACGTAACCAATAAACTAATATAAAACTAGTGCATAGCTACATCAAGTGCAGAAATCACGTCATGGACATTACATGAAGATTTTAAAAAGCCTATATATCAAAAGAAGATGGACAAATGAGAACCTTTCTGTCAAACTATAGTAAAACAGATTGTCAAAAGCTGTGAACAGATTACATATAGGAATAGAGAAAAGCACTCTTTAATTATCAGCTGTTAGTCAGCGCCCGCTCTCTTTTTTCTGGTTCTAGCCTTACCGGCTAATGTCTACAGCCCCATTGACACCCTCTGCCAATGCATTGATGAAATGAACATTTGGATGTGCCAAAATTTTCTTCAGTTAAACAAAGAGAAAACTGAAGTGATTGCGTTTGGGAACAGAGATGAGGTTCTCTAGGTAAATGCGTACCTTGGCTCTAAAGGTCAAACAACAAAAAATAAGGTCAAGAATCTTGGTGTGACTCTGGAGTCAGATCTGAGTTTCTACAGTCATGTCAAAGCAGTTAGTAAATCAGCACACTATCATCTCAAAAACATTACAAGAATCAAAAGCTTTGTTTCCAGTGAAGATTTAGAGAAACTTGTTCATGCTTTTATCAGCAGCAGTGTGGATTACTGTAACGGCCTCCTCACTGGTCTTCCTAAAAAGACAGTCAGACAGTTGCAGCTCATCCATAACGCTGCGGCCAGGATTCTGACCAGAAGCAGGAAATCAGAGCACATCACACCTGTCCTCAGGTCTCTACACTGGCTCCCAGTTACATTCAGAATAGACTTTAAAGTATTATTACTGGTCTATAAATCACTAAATGGCCTAGGACCTCAATACATCACAGATATGCTCACTGAATACAAACCCAACAGATCACTCAGATCTTTAGGATCATATAAACTACAAAATTCCAAGAGTTCAGTCAAAGCAGGGTGAATCGGCCTTCAGCTACTAACTTGCCTAATCCTGAGATATGACCATTGTGGATGAACACATTGTGATATCGACAATTCAGCCCTAAACGGCAACTATTAACATAATTAACCAATTAAACACTTAAATTACAATGCAAATATTCTTTAAACGTATTTAAGTAGTAAAGTGCATTTTGAGGTGCCTATGATATCAATATTGTGCTTGTTTAACATCACAATATATTGAATTATTGAATGTCTACATTTGCCTATTGTCATCTAATGCAAAGGTGTATTGGGAAAACGGCTGGAGCATCTCTTCGCCCAGTTCAGCCAGCAAAGACAATAGAGCAGCGCTGCCAAACACGCCAAGACAGCCTGTCAATCGCAAAATAAAAGCCTGGGGATTTCAGACTCCATGATGTGTTTTGTTCAGATACGCAGACAATATCTGACACAACAGCTCTTTACAATCTTCCTGAATTCTGCTTCCAAATTGCAGCCTTGTTAAATGCAATGCTTTGTTTTCTCCTTCCCCGCAGGATGAAAACAATGTCCTTTTGTTTATCAATGTCTGGATATAAAAAATATTACATTTTGCCTCTCCATCTTTGTGCTGTATTTTTTTTTTCTCTAATTGCTCATAACAATAAACTCTCTGGGATGCATTGTGAATTTCAGCACATCACATTAGAGAAGACGACGCAGAAAAACCATCCAAAACACAAACAAGGTCAGCCACAACATCCAAAGCTTATTGAAATATTTCTACAGACTCAAGTTCATGCATTCATCATCAGACTGTAAGCTTGATGCAAAGACAAAACTCATTCAATGCAGAGGAAATGTTTAACTTTAAAGGGCACCTATGGTGAAAAATCTACTTTTCAAGCTGTTTGGACTGTCATATGTGTATATATAGTGTATAGACCGTCATATTGGGGTGATATAAACACACCCAGTCCTTTTTTTTATTTTTATTTAACAACATAAAAACGGTGGACCAATTGGAGCGGTTTTCAGAGCGACCGCAACTTGAGGTAGGAGTGCGGTCCCCCCGCCCACCGAATTGATTGACAGCTGCGAGCATTACCATGTCCCTGTAGTCACATGTATAATCATGTCAACAAGACCAGACGTGCGCAAAGCAACCGGGAATAACAGGTCTGTTCAGTTCGCTAGGATCATCAATCAACATCAAATGTGATCAAGAGTGAGTTTCACATGTTTTAAACAGTGCACGTGTGTAATGAAGTACAGCGGTTTACTTCAGCTTTACGTCATCAGCACAGCCGCGCGTCAGAACATTTATAAAGGAAGACGCTTCAATCCCGGTTTGTGGACGTTAAATTAGGTTTATTTAGTAAATTAACATAAGAGATATCCACACAGCAGTGGAGGTTAGCCTGTATCCTGTTACATTTGCGTGCAAAAACAGTGCAAAGCTAAACGCACTCTGTCTGTCTGTCTGTGTGTGTGTATCTGTTTGTGTGGGTGTGAACTTTGTAACGACATTGCGTGTCACTCATAAATGCAACTGCACAACAAATAGTGATTGGTAAAGTTCTTACTGTAATATTTCACACAAAAGCTACGTGAGATCTTCTTCCTTTAAGTCTGTCTGTTGTCTGACGCAGCCGAGGGAGAAGATTAAGGCTTGCAGAAAGGCAGGTAGAAACAGAAGGCAGGGAGGACTCGCCTTAAAGGCACAGTACGACAAAACGACACCCTGGTGGAAGAATGTATAAAACAGGCTCTTGTAAAAAGTATATTGAAAACTCTGAGCTGAAACTTTACATACACAGTCTAGAGACGCAAAACACTTATATTAAATCTGAAAAAATGGGTAACCTAGGTGCCCTTTAAATATTTATTTGATTTGTTAGATGATGATTAAGTAACACTTCAAATAAAATAATGGTCATTCAGTTGATGTTAAAGTATTTACTAGCATAACCTTAGTATTAACAATCATGTAAAGCATTTATTAATCCACATTTAATGCATTATTAAGTTGTCCTGGATAGTTAACTTTGTTTATCTGCTGGTTAAGTCGTGACGTATGAAGCCGCTACTCACTTCAATCGAGAAAATATTCGTTTTTAACCCAATTTTAGTCCTATCACAAATTAAAATGAAATTGATATTATATAATGGTGTACAGTACACAACAGCCTCTGGAAATGTTGCACCACAGACACAACTAATTTAAGTAGGGCTGCACGATTAATCGAAAAAAGATCACGATCTCGATTCAGCTTTTCTAAGATTCAGCCAATTATATTTTCAAGGTCAGGAGAGAAGCTTAACGGCGGTCGCACACGTCTTCACAGGAACATGAGCACCTTCAAATGGCATTAAAAGTGTCACATACTGTATTTATAAGATATAATTCACCCACAAATGTCATTTCTGATGCGTTTGCGGCCACAAAATTACACGTGAGCTGACCTTGAGCTACGAAGAATGCCAATGACGGCTACTTTAGTGAACAGAACCTGCATAGGCTGTGAATAACAAGTAATAAAGTTGTAAATAACGTTCAGTTTGTTGCGCAGAGCGATCGTTTGAGAGCTGCACTGAAAGAATGGTTTTTATGTCATGTTAGGTTTTCGGTTATGATTACGACAAGCATCTGATATGTTTTTTCTTTCATAGCTAACACAGTGTTGTGCATGAAAATAAATGCTTACAGTGTCAGTATAGCTACTCTAGCCTATATAATGTTGAACATAATACAAGAAGAAATCTCGTAATGACAAATGTCTGATTTTTCCAGTGAAAACAAATGGACTAATAATGCTGTCGATGACAAATGTGTCAAATATAATAACTCAATTTTATAATTATGTTGTATTCTGATGTCATCATTTTACTGTGAATTAACAAAGTCTGCTAAAGTCCACCATAATGACTGTACACAATTTACCATTTTAAGCAACAGTAGACCAACACATGAGCCAAATATTATTATTATTATTGTTTTACCATATCACTTTAGAATTATGAGGTTCTGTCTGACATTTTTGTCTAAACTGAGTTATTGACATTCTTATTAAATAGAGGTGGAACCTATACTGGTCTCACGGTTCAGTTCGGTTAAGATTATCATGCCTTCGATTCGGTTCAATTCGATATCTCGGTGCATTGACGATGCTTTCTATATATATATATATATTCTATATATATATATATATATATATATATATATATATATATATATATATATATATATATATATATATATATATATATATATATGCTTTCTATATACTGTCTCTCATTCACACACATACACAAACATAGACAGCACCAAAGAAACACACACACACACACACACACACACACACAGACACACACACACACAAACGAAAAAAAGAAGCACTTTTCTGACGGTCCCTTACTGAGAGCTCCTCTCAGCGCGAGCTCTTCCGGCTAAACACATATTGTGAGGGCTTAAACGGAGCAGTGCTCATAATGTCGAGCGAAAAAAAAGAAAGACAGATGTGAAACATAACCAGCTTTGTCTTTTTATAGGAAACACACTTTAGATATTTTTAGGGTAAGAGGTTTTTGAGTTATTGCCGTCTATAACTGAATGTGTGTTAGGAATATCGAAAACAAAACCAACTGAACCGCGCTCATTTCTGGCGCCCCACTGGATATACAGCGCCCTTAGCATTTGCCTATGGTGTCTATGCCACGGACCGGCCTTGAGTTGCCGGAGTATTGTAAATACTCGAGCTCACCTCCCTCGCGACAGAGCGCATAGGAGATAAATGATGTCAGTACATAATAACCGGTCATGATTATTACTGAACCGATACCTTATTGTCCGCGTCTGCATCGCGGTGCACCGAAGAAACAATTAATTTTGACACCCCTACGATTTAGCACCGGTATCGATAAAAACCCAAACGATACCCAACCCTAGTGAAAACTACATTTTTTTCATGTCGAGTTTGACATTTGCATGGAATTGCTCGTAATGCTTTTTCATCATTGCAATGTCAGGTTTTTTCCTAACCCAGCCAAAGATGAAGTCGGCCTCTGGCCATAGAGAATCTCAACACGGCCAAATCCGATCAGGAGAAATCCCTGCTCTGCGTATATATAAACTCACGAGCATGCAATATGAAAAACTCTGAGACGGATTGAGGAATAAAAGTCCTGCCTGGAGAGCTCTCTGTGGGTTTATGAACATGCACTTCTGTCCTACTTTTCAATTCGCCGTCTGAGAGGAGAAAATAGCATTCGGGCAGCGAGGTGAACACGTGTTTTTATTATATGCTTTGTAGGGATTATCATTGAAACCTGCCGACGACCAACAAAGAGCCATTACAGCTGCTGCAGAGACTTCATAAACACCTTTCTGTGTCAAAATGTGTCCCACACCTGCAAACTCTCTCAATAAAACACGCCAGGAGGAAAAAAAGTTGTTCCTCGTGTTCCTGCCATACCTTTTCAAAAGAGAAATCATAAATCCAGCAGCGAGCACAGCCATTCAGAGCGCTTTTTCATAGCCATTTCTTCAGGAGTCGCTTTTATTTCATGCACTTTATTTTGCAATGAGAAGTAAGATGTTTTCTGTCAGTCTGCAAGACTGTTTGGAAGCGTGTTTCTGGAATGTAATAAAGAAATAAATATATATAAAGAGTAATTTCACGAGTCTGCCTTTTGTGACTTTTCTTTGTAGAGTTTGTATCTAACATTTTTACTTTCGGCAAACTTGAAATTAGAAGATATAAATATCGAGTTAAATTAAAGGTCAGTATAATAATTAATTGGTGGAAATGAGCTTAAGATTAATTTATCACAATTGGTAAAAAAAATGTAATGCAGCAAAGACGAAACAATTTTCTTTATTTCATTATAATTACTAGAATTAAATCAAATTTAGAAAATACAAATTTTACATAAACCGTGTAACTAGAAGCCATGCATATACAAGTAACAAATAGCTAGAAGTGAAAAAGTGAATGTGAATAAGAATAATTAAATACATACAAGTATATCAGTATTATAGTATACTAGTATAGTAAGATGTTTTCTGTCAGTCTGCAAGATTGTTTGGAAGCTTGTTTCTGGAATGTAATAAAGAAATAAATATATACACTAGAGCTGTGAACCTACACTGGTCTCACGGTTCGGTTCGTTTACGATTATCATCCCATCGATTCGGTTCATTTTGCTATGATGACAGTACATAACATTTTACTAGATGTTTTTCAAAATACAAGCATTCAGATTAAAGTGCAATTCAAAGGCTTAATTAGAGTAATTAGGCAAGTCATTGTATAACAGCTTAAGGGGGCGAATAATATTGACCTTAAAATGGGTTTCAAAATAATTAAATCTGCTTTTATTCTAGCTAAAATAAAACAAATAAGACTTTCTCCAGAAGAAAAAAAAATATTAGAGGAAATACTGTTAAAAGTCTTTGCTCTGTTTACCATAATTTGGGAAATAGTTATTTAAAAAACAAAATTCTCAGGAGCGATAATAATTTTAACTTCAACTGATAATCGTTTTGAATAATCGTGATTACAATTATGACCAAAATAATCGTGATTATGATTTTTTCCAAAATCGAGCAGCCCTAAGTAACGATCCTGTCTACTGTCCCGAACATCTCACACACTGGCCCCGGGCCATTGGGCAGTCCTTTTTGTTGAGCCATGCCAAAGCATTGGGTTAAAAAAACCCATAGTTGGAAAGGTGCTATAATACCTAGAGTTGGGTTATATGTTGGGGTATTTTTAACTCTACTTTAACAGAGCATGCTTTAAAAAATAATTTATATGATTTTAAAGATAGAAAGACTGGTTTACACTTTAAAATATTAACATCATAATATCAAAACCACAATCAGAAATTCTCTTCATCACCATCAATGTTTTGGCACGTCATTTAATCACTCATGCTACTTAATGAATATCTGGATTCAGGAGCAGAATTTCAAGCATAATAGCTACACGTGTTTTTCTTCCCCCTCATCACTGATATTAATCTTTTATAATTCTAAATGAGAAATGACATTCAGCCGCTGTTGAACACCACACCAAACGCCCTTTCAACCTTCAGCGTGTAATCTTGCGTTTCATGTTTTCTTTTGGATTAAAGCTCATGTGCTCCGCTTTCATCACATCTCAGAATCATAACTGTGTTTAAATAACCGCACGGCAAATATTTGTCCTTCACAGCATAAAAGTGCACTCCGTTAAACAAATGCTGACTTTTGTAGCGCGCCGTTTTCATCAAGCTAATTTGTGCTTTTTATTGCTTCATTTTGCATATGCAAAGAAAAGCCACTGGTGGGCCGTCAGCTGCTCATAATGCTGATGCAGACGCTTCTAAATATGAATATCAACAACAACAAACAAACAGAGCAGAAGACGTGCATCACTAAAGACTGAGAGATTATAAAAATGATATGAAAGTACACTGCAAAAAATATCTGTAAATGTGCAATTTTCTGTTTTGTGTTTTTATTTTTTAATCCTGTTCATCTGTGCTTTTGAATTGCATTATTGAACCTTGATCTTTCTCCCAACCATTTTTTACTTTTATTAAAGGGCCATAAAACCCCCTTGTTTCAGCAGGGTGTTTTCACACCTCTACTTTAGAAAAAGTCAGAAAAGTGGGCGTGTCCAGCTCTGTTCAGGGGGGAGTGTCAGAGGAAGAAAAGAGGGATGGTGTGGGAGTGTCTATTTGGGCACCCGCTGAGTTTCAGAGTTAAAACATACACCCACAGCGGACAATGTGACTGTGTTTACATGGACATCTGTAGTCGAATTATTTGCCAAATTATTAAATGGTGGACTTTAACTGCAGTTTGGCTCTTTCATTCAGGGAATTCATTCATGCCCCTTACGACAAACGAGATATTTGATTCGAGGAGCTGCTCTAAGCGTGTATTTTTCATGCAATGTTTGATACCGCACGGCGAATGAGAGAAAAAAAAACCTCCGCATTTCCCGGAAACTTAGATGCACACGGCAGGTAGTGTCAGAAAGCCGCGTGTGTTATTTCGGTCACTAAATCCTAAACAAGGTTATAGTTTGGTTGTAGTGCTAACTTGTTTACACTCGGTGCAATAATTTGTTTGATACGAATAAAATACGAACTGAATAAACAAAGAGCACTGGTCGCTCACTTACCAAATCTGTAGAGACAGAACAATCACCAGCAACTAGAGTCGCGTCTTTATGAAGAGAACACTACAAGCGAATCCGGATCTCAGCGTTTGCAGATGAGAACAGCTCTCAGGTAAACAATAATCCTCCTTAGACACGTAAGTTATTGTTGTCGCGCGTCGCGTACACTGTTAATCCACACGTGACTCCAGCTGCGCTCTCACAGAGAGAAAATGAAAACAAAACTTCACTGCAGAAAACTATAAAAGCAACACTTCACGCTTGTTTTACCAACACAACGTGGCGTCTCTGTCGTCTAAACACTGTGACAGTAATGAATATTAATGAAGTTGCACAATAGAGCGCGCTGATTGGTTTGAACCAAGCTTTACTCATGCATTAATGCAGCACACTGTAAGACGTAATAAGACTCACTCTGGCACAGACGTCCAGTCTGCACGCTGGAATACACGCTATTATGTCATGACCGTGACGCAGCTTCAAAAATTCGTTTCAAACCGGAAGTACGAATTTGCTTGAAATAACGCAAAAACAACCAATTTACACTTTTTAGTGAAATATAGGTGTCCTAATAGTGTTTATAGCAGTGTGGGACACATATACGACTGTCAACAGCTCTAAACATGTGTTTTGGTGTTTCGTGACCCTTTAACATTTTTATTAGTTTGCAGTGATAAATTGTCTGGATTTGTGTTGTACATTTACAGGCCACTTTATTATGGCCCGTTTCCACTGAGTGGTACGGTACAGTTTGGTACGCTTTTATGGCCGTTTTCACTGTCAAAAGGCATACTGAACCAAACCGTACCGTACCACTTTTTCAAGACCCTTTCGAAAGGGTCCCAAACTGCAGAAAGGGTCCCAAAAGGTGGAGCTACACGTGCAGCTGAACGCTATTGGTTTACAGAGATTCGTCATTCGTAGACTCAACAAGCCAGAATGTAAACAAAGGACCCGCCATGTTTGAAATACACAGCGAGAGATTACAGCGGAATTATAAATACATATGAATCCATGGTCGATCCGGCAAACAAACCCTGTCGTCTTCATTCATTTTCTTGTCGGCTTTGTCCCTTTATTAATCCGAGGTCGCCACAGCTGAATGAACCGCCAACTTATCCAGCAAGTTTTTACGCCGCGGATGCCCTTCCAGCTGCCCCTTCCATCTCTGGGAAACATCCACACACACACACACACACACACACACACACACACACACACACTCATACACTACGGAAAATTTAGCCTACCCAATTCACCTGTACCACATGTCTTTGGACTGTGGGGGAAACCGGAGCACCCGGAGGAAACCCACACGAAGACAGGGAGAACATGCAAACTCCACACAGAAACGGCAACTGAGCAGAGGTTCGAACCAGCGACCTTCTTGCTGTGAGGCGACAGCACTACCTACTGCGCCACTGCCTCGCCCCTTGTTATTTATTTATTTTTTTGTGTTAAATAAAAGTTTGATGGTTTTACACTATAAATATACTAATTAAAAGTATGTTTATACTTCAGTAGGACTTCAGTATACTTGACAAAAGTATACTAAATACCAGTAATACTTAAATAAATTTTTAGTGTAGTAAAGTACACTACAGAAAAAAAAACATCCAAAAGAGATTTATTAGTGTGTTTTTCAAAAGGTGCTTCAAATGCTTTAAACATTAGTTGATTTTTAGTACACTGTTCACATACTAATCTTAAGTTTAAAATAAGTGAATATATAAAAAATCTATTAGTAATGTATTGTAGTAGAAGTACATTTTCCCAAAAGTTGTACTTAAAGGGCCATGAAGCCCCCTCGTTTCAGCAGGGTGTTTTCACACCTCTACTTTGGAAAAAGCCAGAAAAGTGGGCGTGTCCAGCTCTGTTTAGGGGGGAGTGTCGGAGGAAGAAAAGTGGGATGGTGTGGGAGTGTCTATTTGGGCTCGCGCGAGTTTCAGAGTCAAAATTCACACACACAGGAGAAAGTGATGGTGTTTAACCTACATGGACATCTGTAGTCGAATTATTTGCCAAATTATTAAATGGTGGACTTTAACTGCAGTTTGGCTCTTTCATTCAGGGAATTCATTCATGCCCCTCGCGACACACGAGATATTTGATTCGAGGAACTGCTCTAAGCGTGTATTTTTCATGCAATGTTTGATACCGCACGGCGAATGAGAGAAAAAAACCCTCAGCATTTCCCGAAAACTTAGATGCACTCGGCAGGTAGTGTCAGAAAGCCGCGTGTGTTATTCCGGTCACAAAATGCAGTGAAAACCCTACACGAGGTTAAAGTTTGGTTGTGGTGCTAACATGTTTACACTCGGTGCAATAGTTTGTTAGATACGAACAAACTGAATAAACAAAGAGCACTGGTCACTCACTTACCAAATCTGTAGAGACAGAACAATCACCAGCAACTAGAGCCGCGTCTTTATGAAGAGAACACTACAAGCGAATCCGGATCTCAGCGTTTGCAGATGAGAACAGCTCTCAGGTAAACAATGTTCCTTCTTAGACACCCAAGTTATTGTTGTCGAGCGTCGCGTACACTGTTAATCCACACGTGACTCCAGCTGCGCTCTCACAGAGAGAAAATGAAAACAAAACTTCACTGCAGCAAACTATAAAAGCAACACTTCACGCTTGTTTTGCCAACACAACGTGGCGTCTCTGTCGACTAAACATTGTGACAGTAATGAATATTAATGAAGTTGCACAATAGAGCGCGCTGATTGGTTTGAACCAAGCCTTACTCATGCATTAATGCATCACACTGTAAGACGTAATAAGACTCACTCTGGCACAGACGTCCAGTCTGCACGCTGGAATACACGCTATTATGTCATGGCCGTGACGCAGCTTCAAAAATTAGTTTCACACCGGAAGTACGAATTTGCTTGAAATAACGCAAAAACAACCAATTTACACTTTTTAGTGAAATATAGGTGTCCTAATAGTGTTTATAGCAGTGTGGGACACATATACGACTGTCAACAGCTTAAAACATGTGTTTTGGTGTTTCGTGACCCTTTAAGTACACTAAGTACACATTAATGTGAATGCATTATTATCACTAACACTTAAATTGATTTTGAGTGTGGTAATTTTAAGTTTACATTAAATTGACTTTATTAAAAATCTATTAGTAATGTATTGCAGAAGTACATTTTCCCAAAATGACTTTACATTTCATATGTGCTGTAATGTTGCATCTTACTTATATTTTTGTGTTCTCAGTTTCAGTCAAAAGTGTACTAAGTATACTTAAATAAAGTGTATTTTAGCACACTGCTTTTACATTTTGTATATTCTTTTAATATTTTACTAATGCTTTAAGCTATTCATAAATATATTTATAAATGTTTAAATTAGGGTTCAAGTGTATTTCTAGTTGTAACCAAATATATTTAAAAAAATATAGATATAGTATGTTAAAAGCACATTTTAGTTCAATTTCAGTGTGTCTCAAAATAGCACAGTTGAGTACACTTAGATGGTGTTAAGTTTATCTTAACATATACTTAATACTATCTTTTAGTACATTAAGTACAAAATTAGTGTGCGAAAATAGAGCACTTTTAGTACATCACTGAAAAGTGTACCAAGTATACTTAAATAAAGTACATTTTAGTGCACTTTCTTTTTACCTGGGTCAGGCAGACGGTTCTGCAGCATCCGGTCACGCACTAGCCGACTGAAGGAAAGCTTCTTCCCTTAGACTATCAGGCTGATGAACAATTAACACAACACACACAGACTCTTCCATACCCCTCACTGCACACTATCAACATGTAGCATGCACTGCACCTCAACCAATCCATACTTGAAACAATACTGCCTGCAACTATGTGGACGCCTATTCATTGTACATATCGCTGTCAATTTCACATTGTCGTTGTATTTGCACGGTCTGTATTTTGCACTGTCTGGAGCCAGCACCTAAGCTTTTCACTCATCATAGCACACGTGCTGCTGATGATGTGACAATAAAAGTGATTTAATTTTAGTTATTTTTCAGTTTGGCTTTTCATTTTGATATTGGCAGTCTTGACGCGGAAATGCAGTGAAAATGAAATGTTAAATCGGAAACTTCAGTTTAATTATCTATTTGACAGAGACGATGTGTTGTCAGTGAAAATGAAAATAAATTATTTCATTTGCAATTTAAAAATTTTGCAAACAGTGTTTTATAATGAAATCGTTCATCTGGTTTTCATTTTAATTTCCATCGTTTATTTGACTTATTTAAAATTGGCAGGTTTTACTTTCCATATAATATCTCATCATTTCTATCTAACATCTATCCAAATAAATAAATTGTCACTCTACATGCTTCTAGATCTCTATATTGAAATATTCAATATTAATCCTTCCATCCATCTCATACGGATGCAAAGTAACAATAGACAAAAGCATACTCTTTGTGTATGTGTGTTTTACAATTTACAGTTGAAGTCAGAATTATTAGCCCCCTTCGAATTTTTTTCTTCTTTTTTAAAATATTTTCCAAATGATGTTTAACAGAGCAAGGAAATTTTCACAGTATGTCTGATAATATTTGTTCTTCTAGAGAAAGTCTTATTTGTTTTGTTTCGGCTAGAATAAAAGCAGTTATTAATTTTTTAAACACCATTTTAGGGACACAATTATTAGCCCCTTTAAACTATATTTTTTCTCGATAGTCTACAGAACAAACCATCGTTATATAATAACTTGCCTAATTACTCTAACCAGCCTAGTTAACCTAATTAACCTAGTTAAGCCTTCAAATGTCCCTTTAAGCTGTATAGAAGTGTCTTGAAAAATATCAGGTAAAATATTATTTACTGTCATCATGACAAAGATTATAAATCAGTTATTAGAGATGAGTTATTAACACTATTATGTTTAGAAATGTACTAAAAAATTCTCTCAGTTAAACAGAAATTGGGGGGAAAATAAACAAGCGGTCTAATAATTCAGGGGGGCTAATAATTCTGACTTCAACTGTAAATCTCAACTGCTGTTCTGTTCTGCCTCCTAATGGCACATTGCTGAAAATGCAAACACATCTCTCTCTCTCACACACACACACACACACACACACACACACACACACACACACACACTTAGACCCCAATATTATCTCAGCAAACACACACTTCCAGCATTTAGAAAATCCCCAGTGTTCATGTCTCTGTGTGTGGTCGTTCGGGCAGCTGTGTGAGTGTGTGTGTTCGGCCACAGGAAGTATGTTCTGCTCTTCCTGTGACTGATGGCGAATGTGTTTAGTAATATTGTGCTGATGACACGTTTCTGAAATGCAGTGTGACGCGTGTCTGTTCTCATCACACCTGTTTCTGCATCTCAGACCAGCTCCAGGAACAAAAACACCTGAACAACATCAATCTAACTTCACATCCCACTGCACTGTAACACATGCTTTTCTTACTCAGAGTTTGTCTAGTTTCTAGTAGGGATGCACTGATACCATTTTTTTTTTTTTTTTTAATCGATGCAATCTCGATACCAAAATTTTGAGTATCGACCGATACAGATCTGATCCAGATACTGTGCCGTTTTTTTTTTATTTATTTTTAAGCTTAATACAGTTTTTATAGTTTATGAACCAGTTAAACTCTGCTGCTATTTTGGGATTTCCGCCTGGATTTTGCCTACGCAAATTCAAAAGCTTTCCAAATGCACATGCAGAGGTGTAAATGCAAAAATGTGGTATAATTTTTTTAAAGAAAACTCTTTGAATTTTCATAAAGCACTATTGAAAGCATTTAAAATATCTGTATATGTCGTCTGTGTTATAATAAACAACTTTAAAAAAAAAGAGGCGCGTTTTATATTTTTTTTTTAAACTCAAATTTGAAAGTGTACCTTTTAGGTTTTAATTTTGGTGGTTCCTGCACATGTCTGTAATCATAGGAAAAAAGAAAAATGTCTCTACCATAATCTATGCAGAAGTTATTGTATTCCAGCTGATGAGAGGTGCTGTACAAGCCACAGGGAGCGATCATTGTTTTCATAATCAGGGCTCAACAATAAGGACTGCCCGGTGGCCCAGGGCCAGCGTGAGAGACACTTGGGACAGTAGACCGGATCATTACTGGCCCGATTGGGACAGTGCTGCCTTGTCACTAACATTTAATTTGTCAGTGACTATTTGTCAATTGGGTGCATTTTAAGTTTGTGCTTTTAAATCTTTAAATGCTACCTTCTCTGTAATGCCGTAAACAACATACTGCTTTCCGATTCGTCTTATCTGACTGATTTGACCATGCTATTTTTTTATTTTTTTTTTGTAACCTGGTAACAACCAGTACAGCGTAGAAACAGCAACATGGCGGCAACACCAAATTAAAAGGCTAAACGAAAATGTCTCTAACATGTTGGAAGTAGACATTTACATGGAAACAACACGACAAAATAATAATGAAGTGATGTTATGCACAGATTGCCGTCAGTTTGACAAGTCAGCCACCTTTTGTTAAATAATTTCAAACTGCAATAAAATGCCTCCACATTTTCCATACTGCTCTTTTTGTTTGCATAGCATAACAATTGTTTTTAAAGTATTGAAATTCTAGATTTACAGACTTCATTTTTGACACATTATTTAAAATATGTGGTTAAAAATAGCTATTAACTTCCCTTTTTTTGGTGGGGCCAGTAAAAATTTTGGCAGGGCAAGTAAAAATCGAAACCACTTGCCCGATCGGACCAGTAGAAAAAAATCCTTAGCGTTGAACCCTGATAATTCACTATTCTTTTGTTGGATCAAACATAATTCACTGTGTTTGGACCACATCAGACATGTAAAAGGATTACTAATGCAAAACACCTCAAAAACAGAGAAGAATGGCCCTGAAGCGCACAGCATAAGAAAAGAGATGACAGCTGTCTGTGCTATCACAATACATTGATCATAAATGTATTGTTTTCACTTCTGCGCAATGGAAACACAGCGATTCATTCAGCAACTGTTTGATATATGAATATAATTCAGTAAAAAGAATGCTAGAACCGTATGAGCACCGGCAAGAGCTTTCATTTGAGCTATAACTCATGTGTTATATGTGTCAAATTTGAACCATATGGATCCAAGACCAGCGACGAGATGATCCCAAGGTTTCCATATCCGGGACCAGGCCGTATCCCGAGCTGCTGCTGTGCTGGTGGTCATGGGGGAGTGGAGAGCATGAGACTGATTCCAGTGATGCTCCAGGGACAGACGAGTCTTCGCTGAGGCCAGCTTCCAGCCTCCACTGCTGAGACTGCAGCTCTGCACAAGACTTTTGGCCAGCGGAGAAATAAAAATGGTCGTGCCCGACTGAGTCTGGTTCTCTCAAGGTTTTTTTTCTTCACTCTCCTATCGGTGAAGTTTTTTTTTTCCCCCTCTCCGCTGTCGCCTCTGGCTTGCATGGTTCAGGATTGGTAGAGCTCCTCATCGATGAATTTGCTCTTCAGTGTTTGGACTCTCAGTAATGACTTTAAATCACACTGAACTGAGCTAAACTGAACTGAACTTAAACACTAAAAACTGAACTACACTGATCCAGTTATTATGACCATTTATGTGAAGCTGCTTTGACATAATCTACATTGTAAAAGTGCTATACAAATAAAGCTGAATTGAATTGAATATGAAAAATATGAAAATGAACCAATGTTCAATACCCAGCTCGATTATCCAAAATACTGTGTATTTAAGTGTGAATAACTTTTGTACAGTAGAATAAAAACCAGTGATGCATATGTGCACAAAATATAGATTCTACACTTTCAAACGAAACCACTTAAGGGGGTCTGGTGCAATGCTAGTCCTTTAAATCTTAAGCGAAAGTCGATGACGTCACAGACCCGATACCGGATCCACAGAGTTTAACTGGTTAAATCTGATTTAAAAATAACAGACCTATAGGCCTAATATATATGACAGATAACACAATCCAACTAAAAACATGATGCTTGCTGTAAACTAGGCTACATTATTTGAGCATTCGTCATGACATTGACCTGTTGTGGTCCGGTCTATAAAAGGCTACCACCTTTGACACAAATCGTTGGTAAAATAATCAGCCTTTTAGCAAACCCTGATATTTTCCGGCAGGTCTGGCGCAGATTAAGCTGTCTAAGGCCAGTTTTAAAATTTTAAATGATGGCGCAGTAGGTAGCACAATCACCTCTCAGCAAGAAGGTTGCTGGTTCGAGTCCTGGCTGGGTCAGTTGGCATTTATTTGCGAAGTTTGCACGCTAGATTAGATTCAACTTTATTGTCAATACACATGTACAAACACAAACAACGAAATACAGTTTAGGTCTAACCAGCAGTGCAATAGCAGCAAGTGCAGGATACGGGTATAAGTTATAAAGTGCAGTTTTAGAAAAACGATGGTGATATTTACAGATGGACGTACTATCAACATTATATACAGATTGTATTAGCTTTAAACAGAGATTTACGATAAATGAATATACGTACAGATTGCTATTAATAATCAGAGGTGTTCAGATATATAGGAACATAACTACAAATGTATATGTACAGTGGGTTTGTACAATTTATAAGTGCAATGTAGTGCGAATGGTGCAATGTTCCCTACAGTCCAAACACCTGCGCTATAGGGGGATTAAATAAGTTAAATTGACCATAGTGTATGAGTGTGTGTGAATGCAAGAGTGTATGGGTGTTTCCCAGTGTTGGGTTTTGGCTGGAAGGGCATCCACTGTGTAAAATATAGGCTGGATAATTTTGCGGTTCATTCTGATGTGGCAACCCCAGATTAACAAAGACACTAGGGCAATTTAACACTAATTTCTTAATACAAAACAATGTATGAAGAGTTCAGATGTAAAACCCTGTAAATCCATCAGAGCTCTTTTTTTGTAAATGAGCACTTTCTATCAGGCTGCTCTGATTAGGTTCAGAAGTTAATTTTATATGTATTGATAAGATTATTAACTAGTAAACAAAATTACTTTACATTACTCAAAAATGTCACTTTAGACAATTCTTTGGTTTTTAATAAGGTGGATTTTCTTTTGCATCAAAACCAGCTAAATCCACGTCTGCTTTTTAAGGGTGTCACGATCCTCCAAATCCTCGATTCGATTACATTTTCAATTCTAAAGGCACGATTCGATTCGATTTTCGATTATGAATAATTAATTAATTAATGACCAATACATTTTTTGTAGCCTACCGTTTAAACTACCTGACCTGCATGGTCTTTGTTTAACCCATAAACAAATCATACAGTAAATGAATAAAGGCAAGATACACACATAATTACCACCTGTCAATCACTTTTTCTGCGGGACTCGTGAATAGGCAGTGATCTGTGTCGTTATAATGGCGTCGGTAAAAAAGACGCACAACCAACAGGAACCAGCCAACAGTATCTGAGGTGTTCGCTAAAATGACTAAGTACAAGTGAGTGAAAGATTGAAGCAGTCCTCTGACTGCCTGGACCTGCTGTCTCGAGCGCATGGCTGTGTGTGCGTCTGTGTCTGTGTGGTCACGTGATGTGCATTTTCAGAGGTAGAGAGGAAGGAGAGCTGCTCAGAAATGCTACACGCCAGTGTGGATGTCAAATCGTTGTTGTTCTAAAATGCCATTTAAAAACAAAGACAGCGTAAACAGGGCCTGAGTGTGTACTTTTCGCGAGTGGATTTGCAACGGGGGCGGGCGGAGGATCGCGATGCCGGTGTTGTCTATCGGACGAACCGTACGTAATACGTACATAGCAGAGCTTGCAAAACTGTGTTTTTTTTGTGTCGACAACACGAACGTTGTCAACATAACTCACTGGAAATCCAAAATGCTTACACACCGGCGACTTCATTGAAAGAGGAGAGGGTTTAAGCTCTGTCGACGGGTCTCCTGCTTCTGCAGTTTAACAAGCACTTCAACAAGCATGTTTTTTCCCGCTTGGCAAGCCAAGCTGATGTGACATGGGGGCGTGGCAGCATCAACGATTCTATTTTTTGATTCGATAATCGAAATTGAGCATACATTTGGATCGATTTCGATTAAAAATCGAAATCGTGACACCCCTACTGCTTTTTTGCAAAAAAACTCTAAATCCAGCTATCAGGACAAGCCATTGTAACTAGTTGAAAACCACTAAATATGCCATTAGAAATTATTTTACCAAACATAAAACACTTAAAATTAAAAATATATAAATCTGTCAAGTAAGTGTCTGTTCATTCCACTGTGGTAAACCAGGGGAAAAGCAGAAGAAAAATGAAAAAGTGCATTAATCAATAACATTAAAACTGACATTAATTATATCTGAACAATCTGTTGTCATTTCTGATATTTGAAATTTTGATTTAATGCAAGTAGAGTAATGTAAACATTGCAAACATTGTAAACTAAGCTTGTTGTCATATAATGTAGTTAAAACATTATGAAACATTAATATCTGTGCATTGTTCATTAATAGAAAAAGCTGATCAGCCGTAAAGGTATTATGAAGTAATATTAATAATGTATAGATTTTTAGTTGTTTGTTTAGTTGCATTATATTTGTCTTTTAAAAATAGCTTACATTAGCAAATTAAACACAAGGTAGGCCAAACGGGGAAAAAAAAGGGGATGCCTCTCAGTCGTTCATTCATTCTTACCAAACAAAAGGTCTTGGTCTCTTGTTTATCCTTAGAGCAGTGGTTTTCAACTGGTTCGGCCATGGGACCCACATTTTTACATGGTCATCAAGCCTCGACCCAAATTTTTAGGAACTATAATACAATTTTAGGAATTATAATTAACTTGTATTTATTTGTTAACATACACAAGTTATAGAGGCTAAGCCTATTGCTTGAAGTCCCTGAGATGTTGTTAGACAGGCACCCAGCTGACGCACACTGTCCTCTGGCTGATGTAGTGTAAATGAAATGAACAGTCTTACTTGTTTCCGTAGATGTTTATGTTTATTGCAGTTGCAAACTCCAATAGTTCAAAAATTTCCTTTCAGGTAAGTTTCCGTTCGTAAAAGCCAAACACTGCCACATATCGTGACTTACAAACAAAACAAACCATCATGCTAAAGCATGAATGAATGTGTGTGGCTCTGTGAATGCGCGTGAGCGTTTGTTTGTGGGTGTGTATGTGAAAATGTGTGTGTTTGAAAGTGTGTGTGTTTGAAAGTGTGTGGTCAAAACTGTATGTGCTCCCTTCCGTCTAGCAACACCTGTTACCTGAATGTTCGTTCCCACTTATAAAGCCTGTTTAAAGAGCACCACCTAGTGGAACAATGAGCAAAGTTGCCAAATGGCTCCTACACAAGTAGTGACAGATAAATCATGAGAAAATTACCAAGACTTATTTTATTGCTGTCGTTTAACAAAATGGATCAAATTATAGAAATATTACCAAGTAAAAACAACAAATACTGTAAACAGTGCTTAGGGTAAGGAAAGGTTCAGTTACCATGAACTAAACTGTTAATAAAACTTGTCTAGTTTCTAAATTTCATTTTAATTTAAAAGGTTTCGTGCTCTCTTGTGAGAGCAGCTCACTACTTATGACACACTGAGGCTTTAAGTCTTTTTTTGCCATCAATATATGTAAATCCATACTTTACATATTCAGGGTCGTACTTGCGCTTTGACATAATTGTTGCTATAATTAAATGAAATTTCATGTCAAACTGTAAGGTTGTCGTGCACGCATTTTTAAAATAAAAGTCAAAATAAGTTCAAAATTAAACTTTCGTTGTTTTTTTGACCACACACTCTACGACCCACTAAAAATGTTCCCACCAGTTGAGAAACACTGCCTTAGAGCATCCACGTGGGATAAAAGAACAGCCTCTTAACTCTGTCGTACGTAAAACGCAGTTGGCGTTTAATGTATAGTAAATCGGACTCAAAGTAGCGACGCTACGCAAACAAACATTATGAATGCATGCTACACTCCCGACTGCACAGTGTGCTTTCTTTTTCTTATAATGCATCGAGTTTTGAGGTGCGGGACATTTTTATTGGCCATTCACTTGATAGTCGGACAGACTCATCCAATTCATTAAACTCCGTCTTATAAATTCAAAATTGAAAGCGAAATAAAACAGTCTCCTCATAAAAGCCGGTGTAGCAGCGCAGTTAAACTAAAAACATATGATTCAATTCACGCTTCTGATCTGGTTCTCGGATATAGTGGCTTTTGCTGTCGAATGCAGGTGGCGTTTAGCGGCTTTTGCCAACAAACTGTTATTTCTGAATACGCTGACGCTGGGATTTAGATGATTTGAAGCAAATCTTTTTGTTGGACATGAACTACGTGCCTAAAGCATTCGCTCAATGTGATTATCGCATTGTTCCGCGTGTCTGTGTTATTTAATTCTTTTATTTGTTGCAGGTTTGTGCTTGTTGCTCTTGAGTTATAGGAGTTTTTCTACCCGGCTTGTTCAGGAGGTTGGATGACGCCCGTGATATCACTGGGGTTTCTCAATATACAAGGCTGACAGCAATGGCGGCTCAGTCTCTCTCTCTTTCTCTCGCAGTCTCTCACCCTCCCTCGGCTTGTGCTCAGCTGGTCTGGCTGGCGGTGCTCCACATGCCAGGCTATCCATCTACATGCCGCTCTCTTTAGTGTTTTGTTCTTGTTAACCTTTTGATTCTTAGTTCGTAATGTGTTAACTAGTTTGTTTATTTTGATACTTTGTTTTCGGAACAGGTAGTGGTTGATTTTTCATAGTCACGTTTTCTTATTTATTTAGTTTAGTGAAGGTAAGCAGTGGCCCGGAAGACTCACCTGTTTTTTATTCCTTTCATGGGAGTTGTGGGTAAGATCAGTCCATTTAAAAACAGTCTAGTCAGAGACCTGTTTTCCTTAGCTGCCCTACCCGTCTGCTGGATTTTTGTTAATGTTTTGTCTCTTTTGGAAATCTATGATTTATGAAAATTAAAGAGTATTGACGGGACGTCAATTTATTAATTTAATCATCCGTGTCTTTCACATGTTCGCCTCAAACCTTGATTGTTGTTATTACTCAAGCCAGTTTTGAGCCGTAACACTAATTTTTGGCGTAAGTGGCGTTTAGCGACTTTTGCATCTGAACCCTTCACATGCTTCTGGATTTATTTATTTAATTTTGATATGTGGACTAGAGACCAGACGAAAGAAAATCGCTTATTTGCAGTGTGTGTGTTTGTTATATACTGTTGTTCATTACAGTAGGCACATCTCTCACTGTAAACACTATAAACCAGATCTTCACATTTCTGAAGAAACAACAGTAATGGAGTCGTTAAAAACTCCATTCGTTTTCTCCATAGGGAAGCTGATTTTTAACGATAACTTGTAAACTTTTATGGAGTGCATTAGTGCCCGTCCGCTTTTTCAGCAGCGCAGCTTCCGGAAGTCTTTCCCCCACAGGGATTTTAAAACGTTTAATAATGTTTATAAGCCATAAACCAAAGCAACCAACAACAAGGAGAATCACAACAATATAAACTTTGATTTGAAGCACAGAAGTACATGAAAATCTGATTAAAACATTAAGATACAAGGCTGTAAAGACTTTAATGAGGGAGAGAACTACAATCCCATGATGCATTGCCAATGATGCAGTTTAATTAAAATGTACTCGCAAACGTAATATATTTCAAGCATGTAGTAAAATATGCACATAAATATTTCAGAAATCTGAGTAGAATCTTATTTTTGGTGGATAATGGGAGTAGGTGGAGCTTAAGATGTCTTTTGTTGAACTTTGCAACTCTCTGATTGGTGGAACGTTGCACAGAATTATGGGTAACGTAGTCAAAACTACTTCAGGAACTTGTCAGTGATCACTAATAAATGAATTTCCTCAAACTAACTTCCATGTTTTATAATGCTCTCCGAGAGTTCGAGCAAGCTTATGCAAACTTTTATCACCTGCAGTGTTTTTGTGTTGTAATAAAAGCCTGTAAAGTTCACAAACAGCCCCAAACGCTGCTGTTTCTAAAAGCCGTGGAGTGGTCATTTTAAGCGTGCATGTAAAAGTCAGACCTGCAGGAATGTGACAGACAGATTTGAGGCCGTTTTTGGACCTTCTAACCTTTTAAGATCTGACAGCTGGGTGATTTTCTTCAATTTCCTGCAGAAAATACTGAAAAATGAAAACAATTTCTGACAACCTATGTCTGAATATAGCAAAATGCATTCTGGCACAAGTCACAAGTGTCAAATAAAACAAAAACCACAAAAGAAACCGAAGCTATTAGACGGCATGCGAGATTAAATGAAATATAAAAAGTGCTGCGGTTTTCCTGAGAAAGTATTCCTTTAGTTTCATTGCGATTTTTAATGTTAAAGTTAATATTCTTAATGTATTTGGGTTATTTCCAAGTTTTTTCTATTAGCTTTTATTATTGTCTTTTCCCTTTTTATCGTAAATTTAACATTTGATAAGCGATTTTTTGTCCCTTATGAGTCTATTAGTTTGTTGTTGTTGTTTTATTTCAGCTTTAATTTTATTCCAATTTCTAAACTCACCAAAAATAAGAAATGCTACCCTAAGTGTAATATCTAATTTAAAATGTATTATTTATGAGGATTTTAATTATATTCTCCAACAAACATAATGATGTAGTGATATTTAAAATAATAAAAATATAAGCAATAACTTAAGTAATAATGATAATAATAATAATAATAATTATTATTATTATTATTATCATCATCATCATCATCCTTTAAAGTGTTCTTTTCATATTGGAATGCTATTTTAGTTTACTTTTCTACATTTTAGTTATTTAGTTTTTTGGTGAAATTATTATTATTAAAAACATTACATTTAAATATGTAAAATTAAAATCTTTTCTTTGCTTTAGTTTTAGTTATTTTACTATATATATATATATATATATATATATATATATATATATATATATATATATATATATATATATATATAAATATATATATATATAAATATATATATATATATATATATATATATATATATATATATAAATATATATATATATATATATATATATATATATATATATATATATATATATATATATATATATATATTTATTTATATATTTAAATAACAGCAATATTTGTTTTAAATTCATTTGTCAAGTAACAAAAACAACGATGTAGTGATAACATTTATAATAAATAATATAAATATTAAAAAATGCTGTAGGCATAATTTACAAACAAAATCTGCTTATAAACTCATAAACAAACCCCTGCGATCGGTTCTTAAGATTGGCCAGTACTAATAGTCTTGAAATCATCGACCGATACCGATCTTCGGAAAATCAACCAGAGGATTCCTAATAATAATAATAATAATACTAATTAATAATAAAGTAATATAATTTCCCCAACATGATCGATTGGGGCATCTCTTTTAATAATAATAATATTGTAGTTATCATCATCATCATCATCCTCCTCCATCAAAGTGTTTTCATACTGAAATACTATTTAAGTTTAATTCTTACATTTTAGTTTAGTTTTTTTTTTTTAACTTTAACAGAATTCATTTTTTACGATTAATAAATTTGTCTTTTAAATTTAAGTTTTTTTTTCCATATTACTTTCATCTAAATAAAACTTTAGAAAATATTTTTAGTAAATCCGAAAATCTAATCCAGCTAAAAATAGCGCTTAAAATGTCACTAAATGCAGTATTTAAACCTCATTATTAAATACATTTTAAATTTAAATTAAGTGAATAGCTGCAAAAAGGCCCTCTTTTTGAGAAAAAAGAACCACCGTTTCACCAGGCTGGCTACAGCCCTGTAATATTATTAAAAACTTTTTTTTTTTAAATGTTTAACTCCATGTGTAGTTGTTTAATTAAATCATGTTCAATTTAAAGATAATTGAAATGATTTTTACAATATTTTTTGTAATATATTAAAATTTTCATATATTTTTATCATTTTAAGAAAGAAATATTTTTCAGTTCTAGCTTTTATTTTACTACAAGCACTTTTTTATAGATTTTATTATTTAGTCAATTAAAATAAGCCTAATTTGAAGCAATCACTCCCCGTGAGATGAGCATTTGCTCAGTGTGTTCTTGTTACTGTAATGTTAGTCTGTGTTTCTGCTTCAGGGACTGTTGAGTTTGTGTTGTTGGCCCGTTTCTTAATGCTTTAAGTGTTGATTTCAGCTAAAGCGATCAATTTCAGCGGAAGCTTCTCAGCAAAGATGGATATTGTTGTAGAGTCATTCACAGACTCCAGAGAAAATCCACACAATAACAAGCTGCAAACAGTGAAAACTAGTGGAAATCAGCAGACGCTCCATCCGTTTACTCACAATCAGACACAGCAGATAAACACCAGAGCACATTCACTTCCACAGCGGAGCCGGAAGGTCATTTATATAAACATTAATGGACAATAAGATGATACACACTCACCTAAGAGAGCGTGTTGATGTTATTTTCTTGTGTCTGTACTGTATGGTCACCGTGTTCAGAGGAGAATACTGGCAAACTGGCTATACTGTACAATGCATATGAGCAAGCAAACATATATTGATTTTCACATAGTGATACAGTTATTATTTCAGCATCGATATCGCATCGTACGAATCATAGTCATATAATAGTCATATCGCAGGATATGCATTGAGTTGGGACGATAATTAAGCAGAAAACATTCTTCAGGGCACGCGATT
The DNA here is from genome assembly GCF_052040795.2 of Danio rerio. Lineage (NCBI taxonomy): Eukaryota > Metazoa > Chordata > Actinopteri > Cypriniformes > Danionidae > Danio > Danio rerio. Next base: position 2,733,136 of record NC_141028.1, read on the forward strand.
AATGGAGTTATCGCAAAGTTTGACCCAACATTGAAAGATGTTTATTATTTGGACGTATTTTTAAGACCAGGGGTCCGTTCTTCGTACCTCGCTTAAATGATCTAAGATGATTTTGCCGATCCTGGATCTTTTAATCTTGATAACTGATCTCTGGCTAATTTGGTTCTTCAAACAAGTTTGCGAATCACAACTTTTCACATTTGTTGTGAACTGCAGGCTTTACACTTTCATGTGTCAAGACTCAAGAGTATTTATCATGTATTTCATTGCATATCAATGTATTTAGTTCAACATTTAGAAAATATTTTCTTTATTATAGTAGCCGTTTTTGTAATCGCTGTATGGAATAACTGGATGTTCACAAAAGCATTTTGATATTATAAGGTGTCTGCAACTTTTGTGAAGCATCAAATCACTGGCATATTAACTGTCAAAACATGTTTATGACTGCATTAATGTATTATCTCTTTTTTTTTTTAAAAGTCACATATTCTGCATTTCTATTAAACACAAATTGTACTAAAGCGATCTAAAAAGTTCATATCAATAAATTTTCTCTTTGTACTTTTATTTTGTTAATATAAATTCATTTATTTTATTAATAACTATAACTTTATATATACAGTTAATTTTTTTTTTACTATTTTCCCAAGTGTATATAACTACTACTGTAAGAAAATATCATAATTCGGTACTTTCTCTATTATCTTTGCTTGAAATGACCCGATCTAATCCTGTTTATATGAATTGAACCTGCTTCCGATCAGGTTTGAGCTAGCAGAACTGTTGCTATGACAACATCTCTCAGATCAGCTGTGAAGAACGAAACGATCCTGGATCGTGTCAAATCGTCAATATCCAAATCCAGCTAACTGAGTAATCCACGTACGAAGAACAGACCCCTGGAGCTGTGTTGGATGTCAAGCAAATTTAAACCAAGTTGTTATTAAGTTTAAAGCTTTCATAATTGTATTTATTTATTTATACAATGAAGACTATACAGTGTTATTTTACATACAATCATTGAACTTTTTGAACATACATACTGTTAGATTCCTGTAAAACATGGTTTATTTAATTTTTATTATGCATATTCGTCTATGCTTGTTATTAAAAAAAAAAAAAAATATATATATATATATATATATATATATATATATATATATATATATATATATATATATCAACTGAGTAAATCAAACCTGTTCGACTCGAGACAAAATGGCGCCTGAAACCAGTAAATTCCACTTCCTAATCCTCAATCTTGCTAGTAAAATAGCACAAAACTGTTTCATAAGGCTACTAATTACATACAATAGAAATATTGTCAGCTCGTTTAGTTTTATAAAAACAATCACATTATGATGGAACATAAATATCTTACCCTAACAAAAGCAAACAAAAGTTTGTGAGAACACTTTCAATGAATCAACTGAACGAATCAAACCTGTTCAACTTGACAAAATGGTGCCTGAAACGCGGTAATTCCTACTTTCTAATCCTAAAATCCTGTTAAAATAGCACAAAACAGATTAACAAGGCTACTAATTACATACAATATTAATATTGTCAGCTCGTTCAGCCATAAATAACAATCACATTATGATGAAACATTAAAACGTCTTGCACTACAAGTGCAAACAAAAAATAGAGGTAAAATTGGTTTCATATTCGCACATTCAGACTTCCCCCTTAATAATACAATTTAATAAAAGTATTATTTGCAAACTTTAAATAGCGAAATCATATTAGCAGCCAACGACTATCAAAGTACAACATTGTTCACAGTCAAATAAACAGTGTTAATGTTGTTTTCAAGTAAATACTTGCATGCTAAATCCGATCAAATATTCAAAGTAATACGGTAAACAATATAGAGACTTCTAAACAAAAGAATATGCAAATATAAAACCAACTTTACCTCTATCAAACAGAAAACTTTATAAGAACACTTTCAATGAATCAACTCACTGAATCAAATCTGTTCGACTTGAGACAAAATGGCACCTGAAACACGGTAAATGCTACCTTCTAATCCTAAAATCCTGTTAAATAGCACAAAACAGATTAACAAGGTTACTAATTACCAATATTGTCAGCTCGCTCAGCCATATACCTAACAACCACGATATCATCATGCATAAATAAATATTTCACGCAAACAGAAAACTTTATGAGAACACTTTCAATGAATCAACTCACTGAATCAAATCTGTTCAAATTTAGACAAAATGGCGCCTGAAACGCGGTTAATCCTACTTTCTAATCCTAAAATCCTGCTAAAATAGCACAAAACAGATTAACAAGGTTACTAATTACAATATTAATATTGTTAGCTCGTTCAGCCATAAATAACAATCACATTATGATGGAACATAAATATCTTACACTAACAAAAGCAAACAGAAAACTGTGAGAACACTTTCAATGAATCAACTCACTGAATCAAATCTGTTTGACTTGAGACAAAATGGCGCCTAAAATAGAAACGCGATTACTTTCGTCACGCCCAAATCCTGCTGAAATAGCACAGAAAACAGATCAACTACTTACACTGGACTGGGAAATAGTGCAGGTTCCTCGATGAATGACTCGAAATGTATCCATGATCGACTTAAAACTCAAAGATGCAGCGTTTTCGTCGTAAACTAACGTTACCCGTGAGTCAGAGGAGAACAGCTATAAATAGATTCGAGCAGCGCCTCCTACTGGCAGCTCAGTGACATCACACCCGCTACATCAAATACATTATATTAATCAGACATTTCTGGAGCTGTAACTGCACTGAGAGACTACTGTTTCTGTTTTTAAGAGAGATAATATTTAATAGGTTTTACACAAGACACACCATGTTTTTATTACTTGAGGAATCGTTCCCACGTATTTTAGTAATTTATAGTAAATACACTACAGTGTTTTTGAACAATACTATAGCCTAGTAAAATAGCCAACTTGAATAATGTTGCAATATAACTATAGTACTTTAAACAAATCCAATATTGCAGTTTTCTACAACTATATTATGCTAATAGGCTAATACACAGTTTACTGTAGTATAAAGTAAATATACTGCAATATTATATTATCAGTCCTCTATAGTTAATACTACAGTATATCATTCATTAACAAAGACTTTAATAATATTTTTATAATTTTTTTAATTAAAGTATTTAATAAAACTTTTAACAAAGAATTAATAATATACAATACCTGACAAAAGTCTTGTGGCCTATCCAAAGTTTAGGAACTGCAAATAATAACTTGACAGTCGATCATTTGGTATCAGAAGTGGCTAATATGAAAGGCAAAGGCCTCTAGATTTTGCTTATTTGAGCACAATAAAATGTGATCATGTCTTGATTATTAATGATTTCATTAGGACAGTAAAGTCTGACTCTGCTTAGACTAAAGTCTAATAATAATAATAATAATAATAATCACGCACACTGAATTAACTTTGACTGAGGCACCGGATGTGCTGCTCGAAGCCACGACACGGCACACCAGACACCCTCAGTGGTGCGGCAGAAACATGAAGTGTCCCGAATCGTCGCACCATGCATTCCAGATCTCCAAACACAGGCCTCCACCAGGGCAAACACAACGGCGCCCCGGGTTGGCAGCTGGCCGCCGCATGTACCCCGACAGAAACCCATGTCCAGAACTCCGAAATGCACAGCACCGCACCACGCAGAGATGCGCTTCTAGTGTGCGACCTCTAGGCAAGTTTGTTATTTTTTTTCCAATGGAGAGACGCACATGAGGCAACGCGCTCGCACTTTTCCAGCTGCACCTAAGATCACAGGGAGCTTCTGTGTTCGCCAGAAATGCAAGCAGCTGAAGTTTAAGGTAGACGCAATGAAAAGTACACGTTTGCAAACCTACCAAAGGGTACAAACAATAATTCCGATTAGAGTGATCATGTGGTGAATGTTGATCTTGTGTTGAGCCCAATGAGCCTTACATCTAAAAATAGAGCACGGGTGTTCCTTTAGTGACATCGCTTCGACTCACGCTGAAAATGGAGGACGTGAAACAAGAAACTGAGGATGTGGTGATGCACCTGTCAATCAATATTGGTGGGCGGGGGGACCGCACTCTTACATCAAGTTGCGGTCGCTCTGAAAACCGCTCCAATTGGTCCACCGTTTTTATGTTGTTAAATTGAAAAAAAAGGAGCGTGTGTGTTTATTTCACCCCAATATGACGGTCTATACTAGGGATGGCTGACGTGAAACTGATGTTTCGACACAGTGTCGAGATCCCGAAGCGCAAGTGTTTCGAAACACTGCACCGAAGCATGATCCGAAGCACCCAAGTCACGTGACTAAAGTGTTTCGAAACACCTAGTCACGTGACTAAAGCGATTCAAAGCATCGATCAGCTTAGAAACGTTTCGAGACCTGGCGAATCCTCATTTGACTGCCAAGGTCATCAAACAATCTCTGCGTCATATGGCTTAGAGGACTGTGTGTTTGGTCCTTGATCCTATGCTTTGCATAATGTTTTGGGTTCGAATCCCGACTTGTACAAATACTCTGAAATCATGGTTTTATGAATTTAATCATGTTTCTGTTTTGTGTAGCCTAAATAGGATACAGCTGCAGTTACGCCATCAATTTAGCATCATTTTTGTAACACTGTAAAACAATAATAAATATTTTTACAGTATGGTTGGGTTTAGGGTTTGGGTAGACATTAATAAAATACAATAAATGGGAAATTTAATGAATAATATAAATAATTCTTGATAACTTCAGGCCACCGTTTTTGATCTAGCAACAACCCTGTTTTAAGACAAAAACAAGACATATTTATTCACAAATTGTTCATTCGGATATCAGACCAATGTTGAAACAAAACGATACAAGAGCAAAGCATTACCAATTGGTTTTAAAGCATTTCAAAACAACTGACATAGTCTGGCTTCGAAACCTATTAACCCCGCATGGAAGTCTGACTCCTTAACCACTAGACTATGTTACTTGAAAGATTCAACATACAAAGTTGGGCTTAATCCCTCAATTTGTTCAACTGTTCTTTGCTGAAGCTGTTTTAGTGCAATACATTAAAAAATGACCACTAGATGTCACTGTAGAGTGGGGTTTCGAAACGTTTCGAAGCTTCGACACATTTGCTTCGACTGTTTCAGTGTTTCACGAAGCCTCGCTTTGCCCACCACTAGTCTATACACTATATATACACACACATGTCTGTCCAAACAGCTTGAAAAGTAGGTTTTTCACCATAGGTGCCCTTTAAGTTCTCCAGCTTATTATAGCAAAGTATACATTCTACTATTACATGTTTAAAATTGTTATTTGATGAAATAAATCCAGTTTTAAAAAAAATACAGTACACACATGCAGAGTCATTTTTAAATATAATTATTCAAGAACAAACAAACACAGTTCGTCCACATGTAACAAACATAACAGTGCTGGGGTCAGATCCCAAATACATTTTAAATGCATTTACAAAATGAAAAAAGGTCAAAACAAACGCTCAGCTGGGAACATCACAGCCTTCAAAACATGTCAAATAAAAGAGATTTCCCCCATCATCCAGCAGCAGTCCTAACAGATCATATTCTATATTCAACATATTCCAACGTATAAGCTGGACTGGTTTGAGTCTTTCAGCAGCTTCAGGAATGCTGTATGAATGTGTTTGTGTTAAGGCAAAGATCCAGAGAGAGTCTCCTTCTGCTGCAGTTTCAGAACAAGCTCCAGAAGATTCATCTGCATCATCACCTCCTGCCAGACACGGACAAATGAACACATTTAAAGAGGCAGTTCAAACTAAAAACTGAAAATGACCTCACCGTTAACCCTCACTCAGGTAGCCGTAAACTTTTATGAGTTGAAAACAGAAAATATTCCGAGAAATGCAGGAAAAAAAGCAGAAATTGACATCCAGAGCAAAAACAACAAGCGCTATGGAAGTCAACGTCTGTTTTTTTAAAATCCAGAACACAGTTTCAAGAGTTTATACTTAGATATTGTTTGACTGTTTAACTGTTAGCAGGTTTGGCATGCTGTCCCGGGAGAGAACCCTGAGCTCGGAGATAGGTGAGCCCAGGGCTCCCGTCTGATCCATAGAGCATGTGAGGGGGAGTACGAGATCAGGTGGTTCTCTAGGTCAGGGGTTTTCAAATTGTTGGCCGCGACCCACTAGTCACATACTGTAGCTGCAGCCAACTTTAGATTGCGGTGAATCAAAACCAGTAAGATTGACGACAATAACTCAAAAACCTCTTACCCTAAAAATAGTGTTAGGGTAAGTTTTAAGTGTTAAGTGTGTAAGTGTTAGTGTTAAGTGTGTTTCCTACAAAAAGACAAAGCTGGTTATGTTTCACAGCTGTCTTTTTCTTTTTTTTTGCTTGACATTACGACCACTGCTCCGTTTGAGCCCTCGCAATCTGCCTTTAGCCGGTAGAGCTCGCGAAGAGCGGAGCTCTCAGTAAGGGACCGTCGGGAAAGTGCTTCTTTTTTTTTTGTTTTTTGCTTTGTCCTGCTTGTTTTATTTTAAACACTACTCATTTTTTCTTAAATGAGCACAAACAGTTATTAAATTAGTCGAATGCTTTCATTATAGATCTGTGCATTCTTACATTAACACCTCTGTTATCAAACAAAACACAATGAGAGATTCATTTGCTGCTCTTCACTAAATAACTACAGTAACTTTAATCAATATGCAAATACAATTAAACGTGAAATAGATTTTATAGCTTTATTTAATTTCCATATAGGCCATTGATTTTAATAGGCTAAACCTTTTATTTTATTGTCAATATTTTCTAATGTTTGCTATGTATTCTATCATTTGAAGTTATTTGTTGTCCCATGTTTTTTACATCCCAACGTTGACAGATTGCTAATCAATGAATAGCTATAGTGCTGTCTGTTAGTTTTAACATCAGCTAATGTTATGGAAGGGCATAGATGTTATGGAAAATAGTAATAGTAATGTAACTACCCCATCATTCCTTCCTCAAGCAAATGTGTGAATATTAGATCTATTCAGCATTAATGTTAATTGCATTGGCATATTTATCTGAGGTTTTCCCAGCTTGTAGTAGTCGATCAAAAAGCTATTTAGTTTCTTATGACTATACACTAGCAGTGGAGTTTACTGCGATGTGACGGGGCTTGATCATATTCTCTTCTGAAAAAAGAAGAGTATCTTTTTCAACAAAAAAAATGATCACAGTTACAGCCAGCATCCCGCAAAAAGCACTTCAAGCCTCATTTTGTGCATATCAAATTGCAAAATCCAAAAAGCCGCACACCATATATTTTTGACTGCTTTGAATGGAAATTTTTTCCATATTAAAATATTATGCTGGGTCTTGAGATTTAATTACTTGCCTAGGTGGGTCCCGGAAGGAAAAAGTTTGGCAATCCCTGCTCTAGAGCTCCGCCGTGGTGAAGGAAGAAAGGAGGAGAAGGGGTGGATGGGGGGTTTCTTCGGAAAACGAAGATAAGGGAGTAGTTCTAGCTAGGCTACTTATAGTGAGTTTGGATTAATCTGATTGGCTAACTAACGAATATAGATGGGTGGCCAGCTGCAGTCAATCATATCACGTGCTCCTCTCCAAATTAGTTTGTGAAATTTCACATAAAGCTGTGGTCACACTGGGCTTTTCCTCCCATAGACTTCCATTCATACGCACGCGAATGCGTCAGACCGGACACGCAGGGTCATGCATTAAGTTTCACAGGTTGCTGAGGTGCAAAAGTTCAAGCTTGAACTCTGACCTGCGAAATCGCATCACCTGACTGCTTGAGACCAATCGAGGATCAAAACATGACCTCTCTGGACAGAAATTTAAAACATGGAGCAATCGCTCGCTTTTTAAATGTCTAATCATCTTGTTTCATCCCGCCCCTTTTTACAGCGCCGTACGACAGAACTTCACACACACAAACTCTAGTGTGACGGCAGCTTGATGCTGTGTTCACACCAGACACGGAACGTGCGGATAAATCGCGCTATTATAGCCACGTGAACATTTGAGTTTACTCGCTTCATTCGTGCTTCAAACCCCGCTTCATTCGCGCGTCAAATTCACTTCAGAACAGACGCGGATTCGCGTGATGGGCAGGGCTTCTGTCTGCCCCGTGACTCTAGCTTCATAGCTAAAGGTCTAACATGGATTTTATGAAGAAAATAACAGTGTTTATGTGCTTTATGAAGGATGATAAACAGCGTCAATACGTTTAGAGCCGTGTCTGAGTCCACTACATCCTTTCAGAGGTGCATCCAGCTCTTTAAGCTCATAGACTCCTCCAGAAACTGAACCTGGCTGATGGAGGTTTTCAGCGGTGCTCCTGACTGAGCCCAGCCCAGTTTGATGAACTTCTTGTCGGTGTCTGCTGGGGGATTTCCCCTGGGACACCGACAACAAGCAATACGTCACAATCACGCCCCCACAAGAGCAAGCTTCTGATTGGTTAACGCGGCGCGAATGTCGGCTGAAGTTCAAATTTTCGATCTCTAGTGATTCGCACGAAATGCGTATTAAACGCGCAAATCGATCAATTTGCGCCATACGCACCACGCCATTTGCGCAATTCTCATCATTCGTGCCGCAGGATGTCTATTCGCGCGTTTGCATTGACTTAACATGTAAATCACTGGCGCTTGACATGCGTTCCGCATCTGGTGTGAACGCAGCAGCATAAGACTGTCAGACAGAGAAGCAGAGACCTGTGGGTTGGAGGTGATGTAGAAACCCGGTACGCCTGCTTTCTCCAGCGTGTTCTGCTGATCCAGAACCTTCTGGTCCATTTCAGCCACAATCTTTTCGTCCATCATCCTTTGCTCGTCTTTGACCCGCTGATCCAGAGCCTGAAAGATTGATATTAATGGTCTGACAGGGTTTTTAGCTTTGAGACTCAACAGGAATACTCTGGATGTTCATTTTACATGCGCATGTTTTACTAATAAAATTCAATAATGTTGAAGTGAATTTAATGAAAAGTCTACGGAAACCAGGGGTGTCCAAACTCGGTCCTGGAGGCCCGGTGTCCTGCAGATTTTAGATCCAACTTGCCTCAACACACCTGCAAGGATGTTTCTACAAAGCCTAGTAAGAGCTTGATTAGTTAGCCCAGGTGTGTCTGATTGGGGTTGGAACTAAACTTTGCAGGACACCGGCCCTCCAGGACCGAGTTAGGACATGCCTGACATAAACGATTGAAGTCAGAACTAATTTTTTTTCTTCTTCAAATATTTCCCAAATGATGTTGAACAGATTCAGGATTTTTCCACAGTATTTCCTATAATATTTTTTTTTTTCTGGAGAAAGTCTTATTTGTTTTATTTAGGCTAGAATAAAAGCAGTTTTTAATTGTTTTAAATCCATTTTAGGGTAGATATTATAAGCCCCCCTTTATTTAAAGCAATATTAAGCAATATTTGTTTTGGATTGTCTACAGAACAAACCTGTTATATAAAACTGTTATACAATGACTTGCCTAATTACCCTAACTTTACCATGATTAAACTAGTTAAGCCTTAAAATGTCCCTTTAAGCTGAATACTAGTGTCTTGAAGAATATCTAGACCAGGTGTGGCCAACCCTGTTCCTGGAGATCGACCTCCCTGCAGGTTTCAGTTGCAACCCATATCAAACACACCTGCCTGTAATTATCAAGTGCTGTTCAGGTCCTAATTAATTGGTTCAGGTGTGTTTGATCAGGGTTGGAGCTAAACTGGTAAAGTCTAGATCGGATATGCGGCCGGCCGGAAGTGCGCTATGCACATTAATAAAGCAGCATTTTTTTATAACACTGTATAACAATAATTTATATTTTTACAGTACTGTGAGGGTAGGGTTTAGGGTTGGGGTGGGGGTAGGCGTTCAAAAATAAATTTTATTGGGTTATTTAATACATAACATATCTAATACTCGGTACAAAAACTGTTTTTAAATTACTGTGATGGTTGGGTTTAGGGTTGGGGTGGGGGTAGACGTTAATAAAATAAAACAAATGAGAAATTTAATAAATAATAGAAATAATTCTCGTTAACTTCCGGCCGCAAACGTATCCGCTCTAGCAACAACCAGCTAAACTTTGCAGGAAGGTCGATCTCCAGGAACAGGGTTGAGCACCACTGATCTAGACTAATATTATGTGCTGTCATCATGGCAAAAATAAAATAAATCAGTTATAAGAGATGAGTAGGGCCAGACGGATGTTTTTTGCTATGTCTGTGGAGAATTTTGGTAAAAATCTGCGGATTTCTGCAGAATTATTTAGGGAGTATAACTAAAACCTTAATATGTGAAATAAAAAGTAATATATTTTTAACTTTTATTTAATGCTTAAATTGCAAATCTAATTAGATTCACTTTATTTTTTAAACAAAGCAAGTCTTTCATATAATATATCTGCTAAAAGACAGAAAATATTACTGTACACACTGCATTGTACATAAATCAGATTAAACATTTTCACATTAGTCAATAATACTACTGGACTTAATTTAAAAACTGAATAAAAATTAATTTACACACATTTACTCAAGTAAATATACAGAATTAATGATGGGCTAAAAATCTGCAGAAATCGGCGGAAAACCTGCAGAATTCTGCGCGCGCAGGTTCCGTGTGGGCCTAGAGATGAGTTATTAAAACTATTACTGTATGTTTAGAAAAGTGCTAAAGAAAATCTGATCTCCGTTAAACAGAAATTAAAGAAAGAAATAAAGAGGAGGGCTAATAATTCTGACCTCAAATGTACATGGTAAATAAAAATCACAAATCAAAAAACATTTATTCATTATTTTTCTTTGGCTTGGTCCCCTTATTCATCAGGGGTCGCCTTCTAATCCGGCATTTGTTTTACACAGCGAATGTCCTTCCAGTTGCAACCCAATGCTGGGAAACACCCATGCACACTCATTCACACACACATACACCATGGCCAATTTAGCTCATGAATTCCCCTATAGCTCATGTGTTTGGACTGTGGGGGAAACCCGGAGCACCCGGAGGAAACCCACGCCAACACGTGGAGAACATGCAAACTCCACAAAGAAATGACAACTGGCCCAGCCGGGACTCGAACCAGTGGCCTTCTTGCTGTGAGGCGACAGTGCTAACCACTGAGCCACCGTGCTGCCATAAAAAAACAACACACATTAAAATTTATTACAGCATATCATAAAATGCAGCAATCTATGCAGCTGAAATGTACTTTTATATGCAGGTCAGATGTATTTAGATACTAATAATGTGAGAGCATGTGATTGGCCAATGACAAAAAAGTAGTAAAGGCAACTAATCTATATTCAGGTATGCAGATATTTGTTAAACACATTTCCCTGACTTTTTTCAAAACATTATCAGGCCTTGAAAATGGCATGTTAAAATTCGATGACTGTTTTTTCCCTGATTTTACCTCAGTTTCAGCTCGCTGGTTAGTTTTCAGAACCGACAGATTGTGAGATTTGCACGCCTGCAGGGCCTGCTTGTGTTTCCGGATCAAATCCTGCTTGAGGCCTGAAACACACGGACAGAAATCAAGCTTTGCAAAATGATTCTCAGTTTTACAGTGACACCTGCTGGTGAGAATGATGTAAATAGTGTTAAAATAATCTCAATAAAAACACCTTTTATACAGTTGAACTTATTAGGCCTCCTTTTTTTTCTTTTTTAAATATTTCCCAAAATATTTTTAACAGAGCAAGGAAATGTTCACAGTATGTCTGATAATATTTTTTCTTCTGGAGAAAGTCTTATTTGTTTTATTTTGGCTAGAATAAAAGCAGTTTTTATTTTTTAAACACCATTTTAAGGACAATATTATTAGCTTCTTTGAGGTATATTTTTTTGATAGTCTACAGAACAAACCATCATTATACAATAACTTGCCTGATTATCCTAACCTGCCTAGTTAACCTAATTAACCTAGTGAAGCCTTTAAATGTCACTTTAAGCTGTATAGAAGTGTCTTGAAGAATATCTAGTCTAATATTATTTTCTGTCATCATGACAAAGATGAAATAAATCAGATATTAGAGATGAGTTATTAACACTATTATGATTAGAAATTTGTTGAAAAAAATCTGTTCTCTATTAACAGAAATTGGAGAAAAAATAAACAGGAAGGTTAATAATTCTGACTTCAACTGTATACAATTATGAAATGACAATAGTTATACTGTATATAAATAAATAAATGTACTTTTAGAGAAACACAATGCCAATGTTTTGCCTTCAGAAGAGTCAAGACATAAATATTTTGGTGGAATGAGTTTGATTTTCATTTCACAACAAATGTAAAACAAAAAAACATAAATTCTGATTAAAAATGTGTTAAATCTTTTTTTAACTTGAAATTTATCAGACTAATATGAACTCAAATAAATCTTAACATTTTAATGCAGTAAACCCAGAGAGGTTTTCATATGGTTCCTTCATTTTTTTATTCAATAATCCGAATAAATAAGATTAATAATTACCAATTAACTAAGATTTTTAAAATTATTATAGACATTTTAAATTAGTATACATATAATAGATATAAGGCGATGTGGTGGCGCATTAGGTAAAGCGTTCGCCTCACAGCAAGAAGGCTGGTGGTTCAAGCCTCGGCTGGGTCAGTTGGCATTTCCGTGTGGAGTTTGCATGTTCTCCCCATGTTCACGTGGGTTTCCACCAGGTGCTCCGGTTTCCACCACAAGTCCAAAGCCATGCGGTACAGGTGAATTGGGTAAGCTAAAATTATATAACTTATATTTATATTTCATTCATTTTCTTGTCGGCTTGGTCCCTTTATTAATCCGGGGTCGCCACAGCGGAATGAACCGCCAACTTATCCAGCAAGTTTTTACGCAGCGGATGCCCTTCCAGCAGCAACACATCTCTGGGAAACATCCACACACACACTCATACACTACGGACAATTTAGCCTACCCAATTCACCTGTACCGCATGTCTTTGGACTGTGGGGGAAACCGGAGCACCTGGAATAAACCCATGCGGACGCAGGGAGAACATGCAAACTCCACACAGAAATGCCAACTGAGCCGAGGCTCGAACCAGCGACCTTCTTGCTGTGAGACGACAGCACTACCTACTGCGCCACTGCTTCGCTATATTTATATTTATAGTTCAAAATATATATGTATATAACTACAGTTTGCTTGTTTTGACACATTATTTAAAATATGTGGCTAAGAAATGACTGAATTTTAATTGGGCAAGTAAAAAAAAAATCCACTGGTTATTACAGAAAATTATGCTGTATGAACATCTGAAATTTCATTAATAATGGTGAAACCTGCCGAAACCCTACTTTCACCCAGACATTTAAAAAGGATAAATTTTACAGCAGTAATCACAATAAAGTGACACCGTGATTTTTTTATCCAAGGTTTTCAAACCAACTTAAACTGGCCCATGCCTATGCGGGGGCGATCTTTCTGCAACTGTTAAAAATAAACAGAAATGTTTTGATTAACCTACAAGTTCAAAAAAGCTAGTAATCTGCAGGTCACGTACGTTCTAAACTCTGGGTTGTAATCCGTAAAGATCACGGATCAACTGTGATCTGTTACACCCCTATTCAGAATATTATTATATCAACTCTGAATCACTGGCTTGAAATAATGTTTCAGGAGTGTGTTGTTTCCACACACACACACACTAAGGGTGTCACGATTCTCCAAATCCTCGATTCGATTACATTTTCGATTATGAATAATTAATTAATGACCAATTAATTATTTGTAGCCTACCGTTTAAACTACCTGACCTGCATGGTGTTTGTTTAACCCATAAACAAATCATACAGTAAATGAATAAAGGCAAGTTACACACATAATTACCACCAGTCAATCACTTTTTCTGCGGGACTCGTGAATAGGCAGTGATCTGTGTCGTTATAATGGCGTCGGTAAAAAAAGACGCACAACCAACAGGAACCAGTCAACAGTATCTGAGGTGTTCGCTAAAATGACTAAGTACAAGTGAGTGAAGGATTGAAGCAGTCCTCTGACTGCCTGGACCTGCTGTCTCGAGCGCATGGCTGTGTGTGCGTCTGTGTCTGTGTGGTCACGTGATGTGCATTTTCAGAGGTAGAGAGGAAGGAGGGCTGCTCAGAAATGCTACACGCCACTGTGGATGTCGAATCGTTGTCGTTCTAAAATGCCATTTAAAAACAAAGACAGTGTAAACAGGGCCTGAGTGTGCACTTTTCACCAGCGGATTTGCAACGGGGGCGGGCGGAGGATCGCGATGCCGGTGTTGTCTACGTAATACGTACATAGCAGAGCTTGCAAAACTGTGGGTTTTTTTTGTGTCGACAACACGAACGTTGTTAACGTAACTCACTGGAAATCCAAAATACTTCCACACCAGTGACTTCATTGAAAGAGGAGAGGGTTTAAGCTCTGTCGACGGGTTCTGCGTCTGCAGTTTAACAAGCAGTTCAACAAGCCTGTTTTTTTCCCGCTTGGCAAGCCAAGCTGACGTCACATGGGGGCGTGGCAGCATCGACGATTCTATTTTTTGATTTGATAATCGAAATTGAGCATAAATTTCGATCGATTTCGATTAAAAATCAAAACCGTGACACCCCTAACACACACACACACACCTCTGTGTTCGCTGTGTAGTTTCTGTCTCTGGTTGTAGAGGTTTTTCTCCGTCAGATGCTGAATATCCAGAAGGCCTTGAACGATCTCATAGACCGTCCCATCGATGAGCGCCTGAGCCAGATCACTGAGAGTGGTGTAGGACAGACGCTGCTGGAACGAGCTGGAGAAGACAACAAAACACTTACTCAAAACTGCAAACACACTTCACAATAATGCTGGATTTATCCAGCTTGACTGATCGGCCTTTTGTCTGCTTTAGATAAAGCTAATCCTGTAGACCAGGGGCGTCAAACTCCTGGTAGGCCGCTGTCCTGCACAGTTTAGTTCCAACCCTGCTTCAACACATTTAAGCTGTGGCCACACTGCACTTTTCATTCCATGGACTTCTATTCATGTGCACATGAATGCGGCAGACAGGAAACGCAAGCTCATGTGACAAGTTTCGCAGTTCGCTGCGTTGGAAAGATCAAGCTTGGTGAACCCTGACCTGCGAAATCACATTACTTGACTGCGTGAGACCAATCGAAGATCAAAACATGACCTCTCTGGACAAGGGATGCTCAAAATAATTAAAATTAATTAATTTTAAACGATTAAAAATTCATTCATTCATTTTCTTATCGGCTTAGTCCCTTTATTAATCTGGGGTCGCCACAGCGGATTGAACCGCCAACTTATCCTGCAAGTTTCTACGCAGCGGATGCCCTTCCAGCTGCAACCCATCTCTGGGAAACATCCACACACACACTTATATACTACTGACAATTTAGCCTACCCAATTCACCTGTACCGCATGTCTTTGGACTTTGGGGAAACCGGAGCACCCGGAGGAAACCCATGCGAAGGCAGGGAGAACATGCAAACTCCACACAGAAACGCCAACTGAGCCGAGGTTCGAACCAGCGACTCAGCGACCTTCTTGCTGTGAGGTCTTGCTTTTTGTAACTATTATTATTATAATGTAGTGCTGGGAAAAAATTTATCACAATTAATCACACCCAAAATAAAAGTTTATACAACACACACACACACACACGCACACACACACACACACACACACACACACACACACACACAAGAAAAACTACACAAACTTTTTTTTTAAACAGATATTCAATGATTGATTGATTCCTTTATTCATTTTCCTTTGGCTTAGTCCCTTATATATGAGGGGTGACCACAGTGGAATGAACCGCCAACTATTCAAGCATCTGTTTTAAGCAGTGGATGCCCTTCCAGAAGCAACCCAGTAATCGGAAACACCCATACACACTCGCATTTGCACAGATATGTAAATTTATGTGTAATTTGTATCTTATACATTTACATTTTACATCTAAATATCGATAAACATTTTCTCAAAAAATATGCATTAATGCGTGTACTTATATATGCATAATAAATATACACAGTACACACACACAACTTATGTCAAAACTATTTTTTTCGTGATTAATCTTTCCCCAGCACTATTATTATTATTGTTATTATTATTATTAATATTATTATTATTATTATCATTATTAAAATACATTACTTTTACATGTTTTAAAATGTAATAAGTATTAATTTAAATTTTAAATAACACCATTTATTTAAAAAAAATTTGCATATTGAATTTCATATTATGTATCAAGCTATTGCATAACACAATTGTTTTATTTAATTCCTCATCAGGCTGTTTTACTGATACTGTGCTGTACTGTAGATATTTACAGTTGAAGTCATAATTATTAGCGCCCCTGTGTACTTTTCCCCCCAATTTCTGTTTAAAGGAGAGCAGATTTTTTTCAACACATTTCTAAACACAATAGTTTTAATAACTCATCTCCAATAACTGATTTATTTCTCTTTGCCATGATGACAGCACATAATATTAGACTAGATATTCTTCAAGACACTTCTATACAGCTTAAAGTGACATTTAAAGGCTTAGCTAGGGTAATTAGGGTAAAGTTAGGGAAATTAGGCAAGTCATTGTATAACAGTGGTTTGTTCTGGAGACAATCCAAAACTAATATTGCTGAAGGGGGCTAATAATATTGACCTTAAAATGGTTTTAAAACTATTAAAAACTGCTTTCATTCCAGCCGAAATAAATCAAATAAGACTTTCTCCAGAAAAACAAATATTATAGGAAATACTGTGGAAATTTCCTGAATATGTTCAACATCATTTAGGAAATCTAAAATAATAATAATAATAAAAAAAAATCACAGAATGGTGAATAATATTGACGTCTAGATGTTCACCTTGACAGGTCCTTCACCAGCGTCTGCAGCTCTGACAGCAGGTAATAATGTCTCTCCTGTTGTCTGGCAGAATCAGACTGATCACCACTCACAGTACAGTACAGATCCATGATGATCCCACATCAGCCTTCACATCTGGAAAACACAGCAGAACAAGTCTTAAACCTCTTCTTAAAGGGATAGTTCACCTAAAAAATGATAAATAAATGCTTGTCATTTATTGATTCTCATGTGGTTCATGAGTTTTTTCCTCAGCAGATCACAAAATAAGATATTTATAACTATATTTTAACATGCAATATATGGAATCAGTTTAGTCTCAAAAGAAATTCACGCAAAAGACACGATGTACACATGCGTAGCCAAATTCACGTGCATAAAATCAAATCCACATGCGTAAAATATTTATTTCTAAACCAACTTTACCTCTATCGTTATTGGTTTAAGCTGGATTTTTCAGCTGGGCTTGCATTTCTTAAATTCTGCTTTGACGTTACAGTTTTACTGAATGCGAATGTCCGAATATGCTAATATAAATCTTGTGTTTATGAACAACGCGAATATATACAATCACAATACAGTATAAATAGGAATAAACGCACTTTACCTCAGTAAATTTAGGTAAATGTGACAATTTTCTTACGACGGTTTTAATGAACAACATCTATTTAACAGAAAGCAAAACATAGTGACTGAACGAAACTCTCACCTGCTTTGTGTTTCAGCTCCTGGAGAAAACTCGACTGACGTTTAAAGCTGTCAAGAACAAACACGAGCGATATTTTCATCAATTTTGTCAACAATAACAGTTTACTTCTTCTTCTTCTTCTTCTTCTTCTTCTTCTTCTTCTTCTTCTTGGTTTATTGGCGAATTGCATTCTTTCTGCATATCGCCACCTACTTTGCTAGTTGTGCAACCACATTCTGCCATTGCTCTGCCCCAATTTTTTATTTTTATTACGCTTTAAACAACAGATATATGACAATATGGTGAACAAAACAATGCCATGGTGATAGAAAGTAAATGATAACAACAATAAGAAAATGAATAAATAAAACAAAGATAAAAACAAGAGTAAAAATAATTAACTAAAATTCTTACAAATACAAATAAGCAGGACCTTTACATTAATCAAAAATATTGAAACTTGAGCACAGTTGGACAATTTTAATGGCCTTTCGATTAGCACTATGCTGAATAGTGCAAAATTAATTTTTCAGTTCCTTATAAAACACAGTAAAACAAGTTTTTTTGTTGAAAAATTTACACTTATAAAATCTGAAACTTATTTCCCAGAGATGGGTTGAGACTGGAAGGGCATCCGCTGTGTAAAAGTTGGATTTATAAAGGGACTAAGCTGACAAGAAAATGAATGAATGAATGAATGAATATGAAAATGGTTTCCAGCATTTTCCAGCCTGAAAATGATTATTACTCTATTTTTCATTCTATTAGCCCTATTATTTATTTTTAAACTACAGTATTTTGTAGATCTAATAATTAACATATTTATTTATTTATTTATTTATTTATTTATTTATTTATTTATTTATTATTATTATTTTTAATTTATTTATTTATTTATTTATTTATACAGTGCTCAGCATAAGTTCACCCCTCACAAATCCCTCTTTTAAATCTACATTAGTACTGAAGTCAAATCTGGACATTATCTATCAAAATAACTAATGATAACGCTCCAGTATGGAGGACAAAGCCTGCAAAAACAATACATAGAGAAATAAATAAATGAGCAAATATATAAATAAATGAGTAAAAAAATCGATAAATTCAAGCATAAATTAAATAAATAAATGAGCAAATATATAAATAAAATAGTAAATAAATCCATAAATTCATGCATAAAATACATAAATAAGCAAATACATAAATAAATATGTAAATAATCCATAAATTCATGCATAAATTAAATCAATAAATGAGTAAATATATAAATAAATGAGTAAATAAATCCATAAATTAATGCATAAATTAAATAAATAAATGAGAAAATACATAAATAAATGAGTAAAAAATCCATAAATTCATGCATAAATTAAATAAATGAGCAAATAAATAAATAAATGAGTAAATAAATCCATAAATTCATGCATAAATAAAATAATAAATAAATACTCAAATATATATATATATGTGTGTGTGTGTGTGTGTGTGTGTTTGTGTGTGTGTGTGTGTGTGTGTGTGTTTGTGTGTGTGTGTGTGTGTGTGTGTGTGTGTGTGTGTGTTTGTGTGTGTGTGTGTGTGTGTGTGTGTGTGTGTGTGTGTGTGTGTGTGTGTGTGTGTGGTTGCAAACTCTTTATATGGGATTATTTAAATAAATTGAACTTTGCCACAGTGTAAAAAATGATCAATTATTCCTGACAGCATATGTTCTTAGGTCATTGTAACTTATACGTTTGTTTACATTTACATTTAGCAGGTGATTTTATCCAGAGCGACTTAGGTTAATCATGTTCTAACTTAGTTATGCAAGCAGTTTAAAGTCAGTTTAACATAAATAAGTTCAATGGACTCATAAGGTTAATTTGATTCAGCTTACAAAATTTAAGGCAAGCAAGGTTTTTACAGTGTACATATAAATTGTTTGCAACCACTTACCTTAAAAAAACATTTTGTAAATCCAGTGAATATTTTTTCAGTGTGTACACTTATATATGAACTACAATTAAACAATACAAGCAATGCATCTTTGTATTAATTAATTGTCCTCAATTGAATTGATAACACTGGACTGACAGTTTCAATCTACTAGAACTTCTGTGTGAAGCTGCTTTGACACAATCGACATTAAAAATCGCTATAAAAATGAAAGATTCATTGAATTAAAACATAATATATAATATTAATTATTCATTCATTCATTGTCTTTTAGGCTTAGTCCCTTTATTAATTCGGGCTCGCCACAGTGGAATGAACCACCAACTTCACGTTTTACGCAGCGGACGCCCTTCTTGCTGCAACCGACAGCACTACTTATCGCGCCACTGCGTTGCCATATAATATTATTATATTAATTAATTTTTATTTAAACTAATATTATTTCTATTAATAGTAATATTATTAATAGTAATAATAATAATAATAATAATAAAAGTGCTAAAGAAGTAAAGATGAATTGCATCTGATGGTTCTGCCGCTGCACTGCTCGTGTTTCAGCAGCAGGTGTCGCTGTGCACTCATCAGATTCTCACCATCACTGAAGTCTCAAAATCATCATCATCATCCGCGAACATACACTGAGAAACATCACGACACACACGCGGGCACACAAAGAGCACCACACACACACATACACACACACACACACACAATAACACCATCAGTACAGTCAACATGACCAGAATATAACGCAGAACTGATGGACAGGAGAGCGGACTCATCATCATCATCATGAGGATCTAACACACACACACACACACATACACACACACACACACACACACACCAGTCAAGCGCTTCAGGAGGATTATCGGAGACTCTGAAGATGCAGCTGAAGATCTTCATGACATGAGGCTGAGCTGCTGGATGAAGAGCTCAACATCTTCATCATGGCCAGAAACACTTCTCTGTACTTTCGCATCGTCGAGGGGAAAAACCTGCCTGCTAAAGATGTGTAAGTTCAACATCACACCTGCTGAAACGCGCTGATCATGCTTATTGGATCGATCTGACCTGATCTCGAGTGTGTGATCTGATGCTCGTTATGATTTAATGTGAATAATTGAGTTATTAGGATGCTGATGATTATGATGTGTGTTTATGTACAGCTCTGGAACCAGTGATCCATATTGCATCGTTAAAGTCGACAATGAGGTCGTGGCCAGGTGAGTGGCACATCCTCACCTGTGTGTGTCAGATGCGATTGAACGTTCCCTTAAACACTAGATTTTAATAAATGAATAATAATAGGATATTTTAACCATAATCAACAAATGCTTATTCTGTATGGTTCACATATTACAGCAGGCTTATAAATCGGGATAGAAAATAATACTGTTTGTACACAGGGGTGCAACTACACATTTAGGGGTATGCGGGTTCAAATTTTGTGTGATCCCTCTTATTTTATATTAATTACTTAATAATAAATGAAGACAAATTTTCAGATTAATCTTATAACTTTTGACATTATGTATGATTTGACAGTTTATTTTGATAAAAATAAAAACAAATCTAAACAGTTACATCTACATGAACACTTTCGGCTGTGGGACTGCATGTTATTGTGTTAAATGATTTTGAATTAAACAATAACAATATTATATTCGTTTAAAATGCAAAATAATGTTTTTTAACAAAACATATTTATTTATTTTTATTATTTGAAACTTTTAATAAGGATAATTTAAAAAAATAGTTTTGGCACAACGGTGTGCCTATGCGCCGCATATACTGCATACCCCCTTGTTGCGCCACTGTTTGTACAGTATCAAACAATGGAAGCCTACCGAATGTCCCCAACAAATGTGTGTGTTTTTATGCTTATAAGTTTGTGTGTGTGTGTGTGTGTACAGTTGAAGTCAGAATTATTAGCTCTGTTTATTTTTTTCCCCAATTTCTGTTTAACAGAGATATTTTTTATTTACTGTCATCATGGCAAAGATAAAATAAATCAGTTATTAGAAATGAGTAATTAAAACTATTAGAAATGGGTTGAGAAAATCTCTCTGTTAAACAGAAATTGGGGACAAATAAACAGGGGGCGAATAAATGCAAGTGGTGCTCGCTGCAGAGCCATTTGAGGAGAGCTGAGCTCCAGAGAGGGGGAGCTTAAGCTTGAGCTCCACCTTTTTTGCACTTCTTCTACGAGTGATGTCACTGGGGGTAGGGTTAGGGGTGGGGTTGGTGTACGCATTAAAACAGCTTACAGGAGGAGGAGCGACAGCTCATGCTCCCCCTCTCTGGAGCTCACCTCTCCTCAAATGGCTCTGCAGCGAGCACCCTCTCAATAAATCTGGCTTTATATGTGTGTGTGTGTGTGTGTGTTTGTGACATATGAGGACATAAATGTGTATAATGTCTTATATGACACATATTACAGCAGATGGTGAATTATGAGGACATTGGTCAGGTTGGCTTTATTGTCATAAAGCCAAAGGTGATGCCTTAATTTCTCAAAAGGCTTATAAATCATACAGAGTTAGGTTTTTTTTAAATGTAAGGGTGTAAAGTTGGGTTTAGGGAATAGATAATACAGTTTGTACAGTATAAAAACAATGGAAACCTACGAAATGTCCTCACAATTCATAACGCAAACGTGTTTTTTGCGTGCGCATATGTATGTGTGTGTGTGTGTGTATATATATACACACACACACACACACACACACACACACACACACACACATATGCACACGCAAAAACATGTTTGCTTTATGAATTGTGAGGACATTTCGTAGGTTTCCATTGTTTTTTATATTTATATATATATATTGTACTTTTGTGACATATGAGGACATAAATGATGTCGTATATGATATATTACAGCAGATGGTGAATTATAAGGACATTGGTGATGCTTTAATTTCTCAAAAGACTTACAAATCACACAGAATGAGTTTTTTTTTCCAGAAATAAAATGCATAGATTTGGGTTTAGGGGACAGAAAATGCAGTTTGTACCGTATAAAAACAATGGAAACCTATAGAATGTCCCCACAATTCACTAAACAAATTTGTGTGTGTTTTTATGAGTGTGTGTGTGTGTGTTATCTTTGCCATGATGACAGTAAATAATATTTGACTAGATATTTTTCAAGACACTTCTATACAGCTTAAAGTGACATTTAAAGGCTTAACTGGGTTAATTAGGTTAACTAGGCAGGTTAGGGTAATTAGGCAAGTTATTGAAAAAAGATGGTTTGCTCTGTAGACTGTTGGGAAAAAAATATAGCTGAAAGGGGCTCAAAATATTGACCTTAAAATGGTGTTTAATAAATTAAAAACTGCTTTTATTCTAGCCGAAATAAAACAAATGAGACTTTCTTCAGAAGAAAAAATATTATCAGACTTACTGTGAAAATTTCCTTACTCTTTCATTAGGGAAATATTTAAAAAAGAAAAAAAAATCAAAAGAGAGCTAATAATTCTGACTTTAAGTGTATATATATATATATATATATAACACATCTCTAAGAAAATGTGAACTTGGACCACAAAACCATTCATTATGGTCATTTTTTAGAAATGTAATAAATCAGTTTTCCATCAATGTAAGGTTTTAGGATATGACAATATTCGGCTGATATGCAACTTCTGAGCGATGCATATTACTGATCACAAATTGAGAGTAGGAAATAGACAAGATTGTCTTTATGGAACTTGATCTTTACTTAATATTGTAATTGTAATATTGGAAAAAAAGACGTTTATGATTTTGGCCTTTACAATTATTCTTTTTTTATTTTTTGGGTTGGTGTGGGGGGGGGGGGGGGCTAGTAAACATCATCATCACGGTGGCTCAGTGGTTTGCACTGTGGCCTCACAGCAAGAAGGTCGCTGGTTTGAGTCCCGGCTGGCATTTCTGTGTGGAGTTTGCATGTTCTATCCTTGTTGGCGTGGGTTTCCTCCTGGTGCTCTGGTTTCCCCTACAGTCCAAACACATGCGCTATAGGGGAATTGAACTAAATTGGCTGTAGTGTATGAGTGTGTGTGTGTGTGTGTTTGTGAATGAGTGTATATGGCGCTGCGTAGAACATATGCTGGAATAATTGGCGCTTCATTCCACTGTGTCGACTTCTGAAATAGAGACTAAGCCAAAGAAAAATCAACGAATGGATGATATTGATTGTCGATTATATTGATGATACATTTTTGGCAGTTTTATTGATCAGAGATTTGCTTCACTGCACTTCATAACTAATCACTAAATAACTGCAGCCCTAAAACCACTGTGTGTGTGTGTGTGTGTGTGTGTGTGTGTGTGTGTGTGTGTGTGTGTGTGTGTGTGTGTGTGTGTGTGTGTGTGTGTGTGTGAGTGTGTGTGTGTGTGTGTTGCTCTGGGATGCTGTATTGTGACAGTCTGATGAACAGCACACCTGGTGTGGTGCATATTTAAAGCGCTTTGTGTCTTTTGAAATGGAAATGATCAGGCGTCCCTTTGAGAAATTGCTGAATTGATTGATTGTTTTCCAGCGTCGTCACTCGTGGCCATTTAAATTGTTCTCTGTATCCAGGCAGAGTCTATTTCAGGATGTATTAAACTTGCGTGAATTGGCTCCGTGCCGCATGAAGCTGCGCTTATGAAGCAGAACTTAATTAGAGTTCAGAGCAAATGTTCTGGGAACGTTCTCTCAACGTTACTGTATGACCAATTAGTGGCTGTTTGCACTAGCATGTATGTTTTGGGTCTGTGTTGTAAAAGGGTGGCTTTGGTGCATTTTCCCACACTATTCACTAGGGATGTAACAATATTTTAAATACCGTCATACCGCAATAGTAATTTTTTTCAGTATTACCGTAGGCGCATGACTCAATAAAACTATATTTCTGAGAAAAGTTTGCTCAGGCGAATGAAGCGAACGGGAGGTAGCGGGAACTACAATTCCCATCAGCCCAGGCGTGGTCATCATCCTTTGCGGTCTGTTGTCGCTACAGATCCAGTAATGTGGAAATGGAGTGTGCTGCTAGTAGGGGGGAAGAAAAAGAGC
This sequence comes from Danio rerio, assembly GCF_052040795.2. Taxonomy (NCBI): domain Eukaryota; kingdom Metazoa; phylum Chordata; class Actinopteri; order Cypriniformes; family Danionidae; genus Danio; species Danio rerio. Next base: position 2,757,674 of record NC_141028.1, read on the forward strand.
TGGAAATAATCGAACCTAAAGCGTGTTTTAAATCGGATGTGTGGAAGCATTTCGGTTTCTTTCTAAAAAGATACGAAAAAGGAGAAAAGGTGACAGACAAGGAAAAAAAACAGTATGCAGGCACTGCCAGATTGTGGTGAAATATAAGTCGGGGAATACGGCTAAAAACAGTCGTGGGGACTACAGAACACAGCACACCTGTTAGACTGATGCAGACATTGACTTGTACCACAGAGAGACCTCTATCTCACTCATGGCTTGTCCTCTCAAGTGGTGGAAAGACAATGCACAGCGTTACCCACTGCTGTCAACCTGGGCTAAATCATATCCCTCTGTCCCAGAAACCTCAGTCCCAAATGAGAGGGGTTTTTCTGTTGCAGGGGACATGCCCAGAGATCCCAGCTTTCACCAGATTATAGTTATATGATCATTTTCATTAAAAAACCCATCTCTATCTAAGTGAGTGAGTGATTAAATGTTGAATGTGATGAGTTTTCAACAATACTAAATTGAAACTTTATTTTTTTATATGGTTTAATAGTTTTTTGTTATTAAAATTGAAAAATTGAAGTTCCTGTTTGGAAACGTACAGATAGATGGCTGATTTGTATGTCATTGATATGTTCAGTGCTGAGGTAAATAAACACTTTTGGCACTTTTTTCGAGTCTTTTCATTAGTTTTGTTTTTCCTGTAAACTATTCAATAAATACCGTAACGTGCCATTCATACGGAGGTATTACCGTACCGTGAAATTCTGATACCGTTTAGTAATGAAATGAGGATTATTCATTTTATATACAATGACTTTTCAGCATTCACAAGTTTAGTTCATTTTGACTGACATGACATAAGCAGATGATAATGTTATAAACAGCAGAGAGTTGTTTGAAAGCAATTGATGCATGTCCAAAAGCATTTGCAATGTGTTGGAAGGAATGAGAAACGGCTAATAGGATGTGCACAAATGACTAATTGTTTTGAGAAATGCATGAACTGTTGTGCAAATGTAAATAGTGTAGTAGGAAATGCACCAAAGCCACCGAGAAAAACTGTAAAACACCTTGAATGGTGTAGCAGTTTCGTTCGAGAACGCTGCACAGCCATGAGCTGGAGTTCCCCTGGCTCAAGCGCTGATGAAAGGTCTCACGAGCAATATTTGTCTCATTAGTTTTAGGCCTTTTGACAAATGGTTCAGGATTGGTAGAGCTGCGCATCGATGAATTTGCTCTTCAGTGTTTGAACTCTCAGTAATGATTAAATCACACTGAACTGAGCTAAACTGAACTGAACTGAACTTAAACACTAAAACCTGAACCACACTGTTCCAGTTACTATGACCATTTATGTGAAGCTGCTTTGACACAATCTACATTGTAAAAGCGCTATACAAATAAAGCTGAATTGAATTGAATTGAATGTCTCAATTAAGTTTAGCTGTTTTAAGGAGAGTTTGCTAATTTTGAACCTTGTTTTAAACAATAGCTAACTGAATTGTATTTTTAGTGTGTGGGAAAAACCGCCAGCAAAACTAAAGCCAATAGATTTCTTCACCCATCTCCCACCATGCAAGTACATACTTTAAAACACACACCTTTATTTATTCTCATTCTGTCTTGCTTCATAAATATACCGTTGTGTATACTGTTTAATCATCAATATGAATTATGTAAAAACTAAATAAATAAGTGACATTAATTCGCGCCCTCTTATGGTAGGTATGCACAGTGCATACAGCCGTACGCCAGCAGGCGCCCCTGTCCTGAGCATTTTCAGGACGTGTCTGAAAAAACGTTTTTGCATTGGAATAAAAGTACAGAGTAAACTGTCATGATGAAAAAATGACAGCCATGCATGTGACTATCTTGTTCATAAATCTTGATGAGACATTCATTGACATCAATACTTGCTTTTGAGTAATGAGCTCTCCATTTTGAGCATGTGACGCGCTTTTGCAGGTTATCAGCTAGGTTTTGCAGTTTGAACTAATTGTTTTGAGAAATGCATTAACTGTTGTGCAAATGTAAATAGTGTAGTGAGAAACGCACCAAGAAAAACTGTTAATGATCTGGTCTTTAATAATATTCTCAATTATTAGCTGAAAACATTATTTACTGTATAGATCAATTATGAAATTGCTTTACTGAAATGTGCATCAATATTTATTTATGGACAGACAGACAGACAGACAGACAGACAGACAGACAGACAGACAGACAGACAGACAGACAGACAGATAGATAGATAGATAGATAGATAGATAGATAGATAGATAGATAGATAGATAGATAGATAGATAGATAGATAGATAGATAGATAGATAGATAGATAAACAGACAGACATAGGGCCCTATCATACACCCGGCGCAGTGTGGCGCAAGGCGCGGCGCAATACTTGTTTGCTAGTTTCAGCTTGGCACAAGAGTTGTTTTGAGGCGTTGCGATACGCTGTTTAATTAGTAAATGCATTAGCGCTCATATGTGCGCCCATAGGCATTCTGCTCTAAAAAGCAAGGCGTTCTGAGGCGGACCACTGGCGCGTTGCTATTTTGAGAAACTATAATAGATTTTTCATTAGACCAAAACAAACCCGGTCTGAACTCCAGCGCAGAGTTGCACCTCGCTTACACACTGCTTAATACACACAAGAGAGCAACAGGCAAATATCTTTACATATGAAAACATATAAATATTAAGGATATATATAGGATATAATAAGAATAGATATAGGATATAAATATAAAGGATTAAAATATTACAAAACATATTATTTTCTAGCCTACATAAATATGAAAAATCACTGCTTTTATACCTTTTTCATCTCGGGAGGCTTTTTCAGTTCATTCATAACAATTTGCTTTTGTATAATGTTATTATTATTAGCAGTATTATTTATTATATCCATGGGGCACAGCATGTGTTTTAGGATATAACTCAGGTTTTTGAGCACACTTCCTTATTATTGTTCATTTATTCGTTTGCTGGAAATTAAAACTGAATGTAGAAACAGTTTTGAAACTAATATTTGCGCTTAACAAACAAAATTAATTATTTATAGACTAATTGATGTCTGTGCTTAAAGGTTTTCCTGTCCAAGAGCAAAAGTGAAAGTAATCCATTATCTCTCATTCTTGCTCGGTAGATGCTCTGTTTAACTGTTTTCTGTTAAAAAAAAACTGTTAACTGTTTGCTAGTGAAATGCTCATTTTGTCCACTTAGACTTACTTTGCGTCCTGTAAATAGCGAATGCGCTCTTGGCGCGACGCAGCTGGCTCTTAAAGGGAATGGGAGATGAGACTCTGATTGGTTTATTCTCAAAACACACCTATAACTCATTAAGAAAATAAACTCAACCCTTTTAGACCATGCGCCACAGCGAAAAGCGGATTTTCCCGTCCGTAAATTAGCAAAAATGCGCTCTGACACACCCTGGAAGCGTTTGCGCCCTGCTCATGGACGGTAGAATGATAGATACAGACACACAGACAGACAGACAGACAGACAGACAGACAGACAGACAGACAGACAGACAGACAGACAGACAGACAGATAGATAGATAGATAGATAGATAGATAGATAGATAGATAGATAGATAGATAGATAGACAGATAGATAGATACCTCTTCTCTATTTATACATCGTGTGCTTCCTACCTGAATGCCAATGTTTCTACAATAATGTTTTCTGTTTCACCCAGAACTGCGACCGTCTGGAAAAACTTGAATCCATTCTGGGGTGAAGAATACACTCTTCATCTGCCAATGGGCTTCCATACGCTCACCTTTTACGTGATGGACGAGGACACGATTGGGTAACAAACTCACAACTCTGCTTTTGAGTGAAAGAATGCTGGGCTGTTTTAACCCACAAATCTTGGGTCAAATTTGGTCAATCCCATCAGTTTGCTTGAAAAATGTAGAAGTGCTTTGAAATGTGCGTTTTTGTTCCGTGTGTGACGTAATATGAACTTAAATATGAAGACAGGCTGCGACTTGAAGTAGCTCCTCCTCCTTTATAAAAAACAGCCAATAGTGTTTTGCTTTTCTCACAGATCTGCCAGTGGGAGTGGTTTAGCTGATATAGCAGAATTAAAGGGGGCGGGATTGTGTCAGATACAAGAAAGCATTTGATTGGTCAGAAGATTTGATGAGGTGACAAACAAAACTGCTGATCTGTTTAGACAGACAAAACTGCAAACTTTGGATTTTTGTGTCTTCTAAATACACATTTTGTCACTATTTTTGAAGACATTAACTCATAGATATCCTTCAGACTAATATACTGAGAATAACATAAAAAAAACATTTTATAAAATGTATTAATAAGCTTTGTGATTCATAAACATCCAACAATTGTGGAAATGATTATAAGCTTAAGTACATTATTGCACATATCAGATATAATAGTTATAATTTGTGACATATGAAGTTATTTATCTGTTTGTACTTCCAACTTTTTCTGTCGGTAATATTGGACCCAATATTGGGTTACAAAAACCAGCATGTGAGCGTGCACTGAGAGTAAATGAGCAGTGGTGTTTGTGTGTGATCCGCTGAGGTGCACAGATGGTGCATTCTCTAAGTATGCTCCATATGTATGATATGAGCTCAAAAATATACTCACCGGCCACTTTATTAGGTACACCTGACCAACTGCTTGTTAATTTCTTATCAGCCAATCACATGGCAGCAACTCAATGCTTTTAGGCATGTAGACATGATCAAGACGATCTGCTGCAGTTCAAACCAAGCATCAGAATGGGGAAGAAAGGGGATTTAAGGTGACTTTGAAAGTGGCATGGTTGTTGGCGCCAGACGGGCTGCTCTGAGTATTTCAGAAACAATTTTCACAACCATCTCTAGGGTCTGAAAAAGAGGAAATATCCAGTGAGCGGCAGTTCTGTGGGTGCAAACGCCTTGTTGATGCTAGAGGTCAGAGGAGAATGGCCAGACTGGTTCCAGCTGATAGAAAGGCAACAGTAACTCAAATAAGCACTCGTTACAACCGAGCTCTGCAGAAGAGCATCTCTGAACACACAACACGGCCAACCTTCAGGCGGATGGGCTACAGCAGCAGAAGAGCACACCGGGTGCCGCTCCTGTCAGCTAAGAACAGGAAACTAACACAGGCCTACCAAAATTCACCAGAACACTTCGGGTCCATTAGTACCAATTGAGCATCGTGTCAACACCACAGCCTACCTGAGTATTGCTGCTGACCATGTCCATCCCTTTATGAGCACAGTGTCTCTCCATCATTCTGATGGCTACTTCCAGCAGGATAACGCTACATGTCATTAAGCACCAATCATCTCAGACTGGTTTCTTGAACATCACAAAGGGTTCACTGTACTCAAATGGCCTCCACAGTCACCAGATCTCAATCCAATAGAGCACCTTTTATTGAATTTTACAGAATTAATTGTATACACAGCAATGAGTAGACAGTGTTTTTAAGGGGAAAAAAAGAAATTAATTAATTAAAAATATATATTTATGAAAAAAAAAGTGTGGTCTAATTTAAAATAGTATTACAATAACACGGTGTGCACAGTTAAGGATAATTAGTAATTAGCCAAGACAGGTCAAACAAATTTTCCAAAGCTTCTAAATTGACTTGAATTTCTTTTTATTATATGTCCAATCTTTTCCATATGGATTCGTTAATCAGCATTATCCAATCTCAACCCATTTATTCATAATTAATTTCCTTCCCAGCATCAGTAGAGGTTTAAAGACATCTGAATGTTCCAGAAAAAAAAGAACACCTAGTAAGCACATTAATGGGGACCAATAGAGCAGGGGTTCCCAAACTTTTCAGCCCGCGACCCCCAAAATGACAATGCCAGTGACTCGTGACCCCCAATATCCTCTGAGGTGGTTATAAATACAGAAACCTGGCATGCAATGGTGCACACACATCAATAGACCCAAGTCTATTCTTCGTTTAATTTTTTTATGTATGTCAGTGCTTTAAATGTGCCAGAAAGTTTAACCGGGTGTTATAAAATCAATCTGCTGCATCTGACGCTATTGCTGTGTCTTTAATATAATGTAATTAGCCCAGGGGGCGCAATCCAATGGAAATGGTAACTATAACCTACTATAGTATCTAAATAGTATATAGTATATATCAGGGGTGCTCAATCCTGTTCCTGGAGAGCCACCTTCCTGCAGATTTCAGTTGCTACCCATATCAAACACACCTGAACCAATTAATTAGGACCTGAACACCACTTGATAATTACAGGCAGGTGTGTTTGATATGGGTAGCAACTGAAATCTGCAGGAAGGTGGCTCTCCAGGAACAGGATTGAGCACTCCTGGTATATATAAACATTTTTTTCTCTTCAGTAGTTTATGGATAAAATATGGTAATTCCTATGGTTTAATAAAAATAAATAGCTTTTTGAAAATCACCAGGCGACCCCCCTTCATTGTCCTGTGACCCCTCAGGGGGTCCAGACCCCCACTTTGAGAACGACTGCAATAGAGCACCGTTGGGATGTGGTGGAACGGGAGATTGGCATCATGGATGTGCAGCTGACAAATCTGCAGCAACTGCGTGATGCTGTCATGTCAATATGGAGCAAAATCTCTGAGGAATATTTACGGTAGCTTGTTGAATCTACGTCACGAAGGATTAAGGCAGTTCTGAGGAGAAGAAGGGGTCCAAAGCGGTACTAGTAAGGCGTACCTAATAAAGTGGCCGGTGAGTGTATACTACATTTGGAATCTGTACCATCTATCACTATATTTCAAAATATTTAAAAGTCTGTGTATTTAGAACAGTGCACATGTGTTAATAATTGATTATGGTTTATATTATTATGTGTCATGTTCTGTATTTTTTTGTAGCTGTGCTGGCTCCCTAGTAGAAGAGATATTGTATCTCAGGGGGACTATCCTGGTTAAATAAGTAAATTAAAACAAAGCAAAAACTCACAGATGGTGCACTGAGATCCACTGAGCACATCTCTGACTCTGATCTGTCTGTTTGTCCGTCTCCTGTAATCTGGACACTTCACTCTGCAGTCATGATGATGTCATCGGTAAGATCTCTCTGAGTAAAGACGTGATCGCAGCTCAACACAAAGGTAAGACTAACACATACTGTTGAAGTGAGAATTATTCACCCCCCTGTGTTTTTCTTCTTCAAATATTTCCTAAATGATGTTGAATAGATTCAGAAATTTTCTCACAGTATTTCCTATAATATTTTTACTTCTGGAGAAAGTCTTATTTGTTTTATTTCGGCTGGAATAAAAGCAGTTCTTAATTTTTAAACCCATTTTAAGGTCAATATTGTTAGCCCCCTTAAGCTGTATTTGTTTGGATTGTCTACAACAAACCACTCTTATACAATGACTTGCCTAATTACCCTAACTTTACCCTAATACACCTAGTTAAGCCTGTAAATGTCACTTTAAGCAGAATACTAGTGTCTTCAAGAAGTGAAGTTTAGTTTTAAACTAATTTCGAGAGGAGCATGTGCTCATGATTTACCCAGCTGGTCCACATTAACTAATTATGATCCTCCAATCAAAGGATCCCAAACCACTATATATATCCTCATTTCCTTTCTACAACTATCTTCGTCTGGAAGAAACCCCCCTCCTCCCCTTCTTCCTCCTTTATCCAGAATGGGCGGCACGGTGGCCCAGTGACTAGCACTGTTGCCTCACAGCAAGAATACCAATGGTGTTGGGTCCTCGCTGAGCCATCTGGTATTTCTGTGTGGAGTTTGCATGTTCTCCCCGTGTCCGCGTGGGTTCCCCGGTTTCCTCCCACCATCCAAATGTGCTCTATATTATAGATAAAACAAGCCTAAACCTTTTTTATAATGTCTTACTCTCAGGAAGTTCGCCTCGGCCTCAGCAGCGGGGGAGTTTGAGATAGACCTGAGCTCAATCTCCACTCGCCCTGCAAAAGGGGGGGAGCCCTGGGCTCGAGGATCCCTTGAGCTCAGGGCTCTCTCCCGGGACAGCATGCCAAACAAGCTATGTATAAATCATGAGCTAAGTGTAAACTCTTGAATATCTAGTCTAATATTATTTACTGTCCTCATGGCAAAGAGAAAATAAATCTGTCATTATAGATGAGTTATTAAAACTGTCTAGAAATGTGTTGAATAATAATTCAGGAGGACTAATAATTCAGACTTTATCTGTATATAATATATCATGTGTGGCAAGGCAAGTTGTGTTTATAGCACATTTCATACATGGTGGCAATTCAAAGTGCTTTACATAAACAGGAATAAAAAACACAATTATAAAAAAATAAAAATGATTAAAAACGATGATGAAAATGTTACACAGGATATAAAACAATAAAAAACAAAAGAAACACACAATAGTGTGATCTGTCAGTCGTAGCACAGTGCTCATTCAGTAAAGGCACAGCTAAACAGATGTGTTTCAGTCTTGATTTAAAGGGTCACGAAACACCAAAACACATGTTTTGAGCTGTTGACAGTCGTATATGTGTCCCACACTGCTATAAACACTATTAGGACACCTATATTTCACTAAAAAGTGTAAATTGGTTGTTTTTGCGTTATTTCAAGCAAATTCGTACTTCCGGTTTGAAACGAATTTTTGAAGCTGCGTCACGGTCATGACATAATAGCGTGTATTCCAGCGTGCAGACTGGACGTCTGTGCCAGAGTGTGTCTTATTACGTCTTACAGTGTGATGCATTAATGCATGAGTAAAGCTTGGTTCAAACCAATCAGCGCGCTCTATTGTGCAGCTTCATTAATATTCATTACTGTCACAGTGTTTAGTCGACAGAGACGCCACGTTGTGTTGGCAAAACAAGCGTGAAGTGTTGCTTTTATAGTTTTCTGCAGTGAAGTTTTGTTTTCATTTTCTCTCTGTGAGAGCTCAGCTGGCGTCACGTGTGGATTAACAGTGTACGCGACGCGCGACAACAATAACTTACGTGTCTAAGAAGGATTATTGTTTACCTGAGAGCTGTTCTCATCTGCAAACGCTGAGATCCGGATTTGCTTGTAGTGTTCTCTTAATAAAGACGCGGCTCTAGTTGCTGGTGATTGTCCTGTCTCTACAGATTTGGTAAGTGAGCGACCAGTGCTCTTTGTTTATTCAGTTCGTATTTTATTCGTATCGAAAAAATTATTGCACCGAGTGTAAACAAGTTAGCACTACAACCAAACTATAACCTTGTTTAGGATTTAGTGACCGGAAAAACACACGCGGCTTTCTGACACTACCTGTCGTGTGCATCTAAGTTTCCGGGAAATGCTGAGGTTTTTTTTTCTCTCATTCGCCGTGCGGTATCAAACATTGCATGAAAATGCACGCTTAGAGCAGCGCCTCGAATCAAATATCTCGTTTGTCGTGAGGGGCATGAATGAATTCCCTGAATGAAAGAGACAAACTGCAGTTAAAGTCCACCATTTAATAATTTGGCAAATAATTCGACTACAGATGTCCATGTAAACACAGTCACATTGTCCGCTGTGGTTGTGTGTTTTGACTCTGAAATTCAGTGCGCCCAAATAGACACTCCCACACCATCCCTCTTTTCTTCCTCCGACACTCCCCCCTAAACAGAGCTGAACACGCCCACTTTTCTGACTTTTTCCAAAGTAGAGGTGTGAAAACACCCTGCTGAAACGAGGGGGTTTCATGGCCCTTTAAACGTGCCTAATGTTGGAGCACATCTGATCATTTCTGTTAGCTGATTCCAGCAGCAGGGGGCGCTGTTAGTAGCTGAAAGCTGATTCACCCTGCTTTGACTGAACTCTTGGGAGTTTCTAGTTTGAATAAAGATCTGAGTGATCTGTTAGGTTTGTATTCAGTGAGCATTTCTGTGATGTACTGAGGTCCTAGACTATTTAGTGACTTATAGACCAGTAGTAATACTTCAAAATCTGTTCTGAATGTAACTGGGAGCCAGTGTAGAGACCTGAGGACCGGTGTGATGTGCTCTGATTTCCTCCTTCTGGTCAGACTCCTGGCCGCAGCGTTCTGGATGAGCTGTGTGTCAAAGGAAGAGATGAAGATGCTTGTCCGTGCCTTCATCTCTTCTTGATTGGATTATTGTAATGTTCTTTTCACTTGTCTAAACAAATCCTCTATGAAGCGATTGCAAGTTGTGCAGAATGCAGCAGCAAGGCTTTTAACTAACCCCAGTAGGAGGTCACACATTACACCTGTGCTTAAGGCACTGGCTTCCTATTAGGTTTAGAGTAAATTTTAAGATTTTGGTCTCTACATATGGAGCTCTGCATGGTCAAGCACCCCTGTATATTCAAGATCTATTAAGTAGTCACTCATGAAGTCGGTCTCTGAGGTCTTCTGACCTTTTAATTATTCTCAGAACTCGTCTTAAGACTAAGGCCCCGTTACAATAATGCGTTTTAGTTTAAAAATGATCCGCGTCCACATTATCGTTTCACCTAGTGTCTCTGAACATATCTCCATCCACACTACGCCACCAAAAAACGTGTATCACGTGACCATTCATGCACTCTGGGCACGCGCGATAGAGTATAAACAGGAAGCATGCGTCTCGCTCGGCATTTGGTTATTGTTAGTCAACAAACGCCGGTTGAACAATGAACACAATGGCAAAGAAAGCAAGAGAGGTATTTTTGTGGACAGACATCGAAGTCGAGTTGTTACTAAATGTAACAAATGAATAACTGCACAATGGCGCCTAAAACAGACAATAGTGCAAACAACGCTCCCATTTCTGTGCCCATGTTGTTGTTTACAGTGAAAGCTGGTCTGCTGTCTTCCGGTAGCGTTAAAGCCATGTGTTATAGTCATGTGATACGAGCTTGACGACTAAGGGAAGGATACGCAATGACACAAAAGCCCCAATCAGGTAGCGAATCTCAGCAGCCCCGCCTCCGTTTTCAGATGTCTGCGTTTTCCCCATACGACAACCTCCCGCTCTCCCTCAGGAAGTCAATACGGAAGTAACTAAAACTGCAATTCATCTGAATTTCCGCTAGTCCTGGCCGCTCCTGCTCCAAAACAGAGCAAATTTCAATTGAGCCCACTGTTAGAATGACCAACTTTACAGCAGAATAAAGCTGTTTACAGCCTGCTACAAAAAAAGATTTTGGTTAATACAGCTAATATTACCCTTCATGACAACTGTGAGGGGGTGAATTTTTTTATAACTCATCCGTTTCCTTTATATTAAGTTATATTAAGTTTGCATAATTAAGGGCGTGGCCACTTGAGTGACAGTTAGGTCTCGTTGGTCGCCGTCACGTCACCTCAGCTGAATCCTGCAGATTAGCCACTGAACTCGGCATATTTATCGTATTTCTGTGTTGTTTTATGTGGCTTTACACAGTCAACTGCCTTTTGGACTTGTTTCCTACAATTATTAGATGGCATGGCATGCTGAGTGCACTTAATTGTGCTCACAAACCATTCACGTGGCCTCCGTTTCCCATGTGAGTAAAGTTATATACTTATATACCATCTCTATACATGTATTTGTTTTATTTAAGATCATTTATATTTATATTTAGAGCTGTAATGCTCTCCAGAATCTGTCAGATTGATTAGCTGTAGGCTCTAGATCAGTCATCTGAAGCGTTGTCATACAGTGTTATGCTGGAGTTCATCAACAGTCTTACATTAACTAACACAGACTGTATCTGAAGTGTTTTTGGAAGTAATTTGCGTTTTCCTCCTGTTGAAAAACGTCATAAGCACAATGTTTAGTGGCTCAATGTGTTACATCAGTGCTTTTAAAAGTCTAAACACTTTATTGATATAGTGTACAGCCAAGCACAAGTGGTCAGAACACAAACGAGTCGCAGGTGAAAGTATTAAGCGTTCTCGCAAAGTAAAGTGTGTCTGAACCAGGTCCAAGCAAAATGCCAGCAGGTGTCTGTAGCTCCGCCCACTCTCCGCCTCTTTGCCCTTGTTTGGTATCCCGCCGTGGGTGTGATTACGCGCGAACAAAATGGCGACGGTTGGCCGCGCCTACTTGTGGCTTCTTTTGCGCTCTTTAGAAACCAGTGGGTGACGTCATGGACACTACGTCCATATACTTTACAGTCTACGGTTTTCCCCCATCCACACTGAGACAGAGCAGCAGCGTTTTAGAATGAAAACGGCCTCTCCAGCGTTTCCAAAACGCTCCGTTTTTGGCACTCGAAAACTCTAGAGTAGTGTTGCCGGATGGCGTAACCGTAGCAAAACTTATGAGTTTTCAAACTAAAACGCATCAGTGTAAACAGGGCCTGAATGTGACCGTGCTTTCTGTGTGGTGGACCCACGGCTCTAGGAAATCTCTCCCGATAGCTCTGAGAACTCTGGGATCAGCTGTACTTATTTAAAAGCATTTAAAGACGCACCTTTTGGTCAAGCTTTTAATTACCAATATTAGTGTTTCTGTATTTGGATTTTTAAATAGTTTTAATGTTTTAACATGTTTTCTTTTACTGTCATGTGTTCTTTTGCTTGTTTTCTCTTATTGTAAAGCACTTTTTGTGACTCAATGTTTGGGAAAGGTGCTACATAAATAAATCTTTACTGAGCTAAGCTACCGGCAGCTAGCTCTCTGTAACTCTCACATGGTTGCCCACTGAAGCTAAGCAGGGCTGCGGCTTGGTCAGTACCTGGATGGGAGACCACATGGGAAAGCTAGGTTGCTGCCGAAAGTGGTGTTAGTGAGGCCAGCAGGGGGCGCTCAACCTGCGGTCTGTGTTAGTCCTAATGCCCCAGTATAGTGACGGGGACGCTATACTGCTCTGTGAGCGGCGTCTTTCGGATGAGACGTTAAACTGAGGTCCCGACTCTCTGTGGTCGTGTCCTTCGAAAAGAGTAGGGGTTTAACCCTGGCATCCTGGCCAAATCTGCCCACCGGCCTCTGTCCATCATGGCCTCCTAACCATCCCCATATTCCAATTGGCTTCATCACTGTCTCCTCTCCACCAATCAGCTGGTGTGTGGTGTGCGGTCTGGCGCAAAATGGCTGCCGTCGCATCATCCAGGTGGATGCTGCACACTGGTGGTGGATGAGGAGATCCCCCCCATTGTGTGTAAAGCGCTTTGAGTGCCCAGAAAAGCGCTATATAAATGTAAGGAATTATTATTATTATTATTTACTTACTTACTTACCTACCTCCTTGCTTGCTTGCTTGTCTGACTGTCTTTTTGGGAAGACCAGTGGGGAGTCTATTACAGTAATCCACCCTGCTGCTGATAAAAGCATCAACAAGTATCTCTGAGTCTTCACTGGAAACAAAGCATCTGATTCTTGCTATGTTTTTGAGATGATAGTATGCTGATTTACTGACTGCTTTGACATGACTACTGAAACTCAGATCTGACTCCAGAGTCACACCAAGATTCTTGACCTTATTTTTTGTCGTTTGACCTTTAGTGCTAAGGTGAGCATTCACCTTGAGAACCTCATCTCTGTTCCCAAACGCAATGACTTCAGTTTTCTCTTTGTTTAACAGAAGAAAGTTTTGGCACATCCAACTGTTCATTTCATCAATGCACTGGCAGAGGGTGTCAATGGGGCTGTAGTAAGGCTAAGTGTGTAATATACTCCTACTGCAGGATCATGTCAGGATGTGGTTACTGATTTCTTTGAATTTGCATTCCTCCAGCACACATACAAACCAAAATACATCTCATTTCTCATTTCTTTAAAGATGAATATTTCAACTTCCTTGAAACTGTACTGCACACTCTGAAGAGTCGAGTGCTTACTGAAGCAGCTAAAAATATGATTTATGCAAAGCTCAATTCTTAAAGAGGGAAGTGAAGAGCTTCAGCATGAGAAGACAAACATCAACAGAGCAACAGGAAGCAAACATTAAAGAAGCATGAAGGTAGAGAATAATGCATATGATATATATATAAGTAACGCATTCAAATCAGTGTGACTGGAGCACCACTGAGATGCTATTTTAGCGTTTTTCTCATATTTTGAATTAAGTAAAAATTGTATTAGAATTGTTTTATTATTATTTTAATATGACTATTTAAATTTATTTCATATTGAGTAAAACCAAATAAACTAAAGCTAAATTAATATTGTTGTTTTGAAATATATAAATTTATTTGTTTTAGCATTTACAGGGCGACGCAGTGGCGCAGTAGGTAGTGCTGTCGCCTCACAGTAAGAAGGTCGCTGGTTCGAACCTCAGCTCAGTTGGTGTTTCTGTGTGGAGTCTGCATGTTCTCCCTGCCTTCAAGTGGGTTTTCCCCGGGTGCTCCAGTTTCCCCCACAGTCCAAAGACATGCGGTACAGGTGAATTGGGTAGGCTAAATTGTCCGTAGTGTATGAGTGTGTGTGTGAATGTTTCCCAGAGATGGGTTGCAGCTGGAAGGGCATCCGCTGCGTAAAAAACTTGCTGGATAAGTTGGCGGTTTATTCCGCTGTGGCGACCCCGGATTAATAAAGGGACAAGAAAATGAATGAATGAATTGAAGTTTCATCCCTTTATTCATTAGTGGTCGCCACAGCAGAATGAACCGCCAACTATTCCAGCATATGTTTTACACAGCTGAAACCCTTCCAGCTGCAACCCAGTACTGGAAAACACCCATACACCCTCATTAACACACACTCATACACTACGGCCAATTTAGTTAATCAATTCCCCTGTAGCGCATGTGTTTGGACAGTGGGGGAAACCAGAGCACCCGGAGGAAAACCCACACCAACACTGGGAGAACATGCAAACTCCACACAGAAATGACCAAGCCGAGGCTCAAACCAGCGACCTTCTTGCTGTGAGGCGACAGTGCTAAGCACTGAGCCACCGTGTCGCCGTCAAAGAAAATTGTATATGAATAATATAATATATATGTGTGTGTCAATATGTGAGGGATATTGTACATCTGGCCAGTAGTCAATCTCAGAGTAAAACCCGACAAGTTTATAATAAGCTCTTATGTGAAGACTGAAGGGATTGTTTTTGTGATAATAACCAGCTTATTGTACATTAGCACAGAAAAAGAAACTTCGTTCTGAGCTTTAATAATATACTATATTATTAACTTAATGTGTAAAGAAAAACAAATGGGTATTAGTATACATATACACTCAGCGGCCACTTCATTAGGTACAACTGTCCAACTGCTTGTTAACGCAAATTTCTAATCAACCAATCACATGGCAGCAGCTCAATGCATTTAGACATGTAGACATGATCAAGATGATCTGCTGCAGTTCAAAGCGAGCATCAGAATGGGGAAGAAAGGGGATTTAAGTGACTTTAAACGTGGCATGGTTGTTGGTGTCAGACAGGCTGGTTTGAGTATTTCAGAAACTGCTGATTTTCTGGGATTTTCACGCACAACCATCTCTAGGGTTTAGAGAGAATGCTCTGAAAAAGAGGAAATATCCAGTGAGTGGCAGTTCTGTGGGCGCAAATGCCTTGTTGATGCCAGAGGTCAGAGGAGAATGGCCAGACTGGTTCCAGCTGATAGAAAGGCAACAGTAACTCAAATAAGCACTCGCTACAACCGAGCTCTGCAGAAGAGCATCTCTGAACACACAACACGTCCAACCTTGAGGCGGATGGGCTACAGCAGCAGAAGACCACACCGGGTGCCGCTCCTGTCAGCTAAGAACAGGAAACTGAGGCTACAATTCACACAGGGTCACCAAAACTGGACAATAGAAGATTGGAGAAACGTTGCTGCGCTGATGAGTCTCCATTTCTGCTGCCACATTCAGATGGTCGGGTCAGAATTTGCCTCAACAACATGAAAGCATGGATCCATCCTGCCTTGTATCAGCGGTTCAGGCTGGTGGTGGTGGTGTAATGGTGTGGGGGAGATTTTCTTGGCACACTTTGGGTCCATTAGTACCAATTGAGCATCCTGTCAACCCCACAGCCTACCTGAGTATTGCTGCTGACCATGTCCATCCCTTTATGAGCACAGTGTCTCCATCTTCTGATGGCTACTTCCAGCAGCATAACGCTCGATGTCATAAAGCTCAATCATCTCAGACTGGTTTCTTGAACATGACAATGAGTTCACTGTACTCAAATGGCCTCCACAATCACCAGATATCAATCCAATAGAGCACCTTTGGGATGTGGTGGAGATTGGCATCATGGATGTGCAGCCGACAAATCTAGCAACTGTGTGATGCTATCATGTCAACATAGAGCAAAAATGGAGCAAAAGCAGGAATATTTCCAATACCTTGTTTTATATATATATATACACACACATTTTTTTAAGTACTATATTTCTCAGTCAGCTGTAATAACTCATATTCAGATCTCCATGGCAACAGGAGCAGTTTTCTGACTGTAACAGATGAATATGAAACCTGATTCTCCGCTAAACAGTGAATCCTCTGCGAGCGAGTGAAACCCTGCAGTCTCTCGTCAGCTGAGCCGGAGGAGTTATTAGTTATTATAAGCTCAACCCATGATGTATTAGCAGTGGGCTTGATGTTTCGCCCTGCGTGAATCACTGCCTGAGTCACCCCTCACCCACGGGATCATGGGAAAAAAAAGAACGCTCGCTCGCTAAAAACTCTCCCGTCAGACATTTACTGTAACTGTACACTCAGATGCTGGAGCTGCTCAGCATTATAATGAGCAATTCTGCCATGCTCACTGTACATCCACACAGTTCCAGCATGTTGTGTGCAGCGGATGCTCTTCCAGCTGTAACCCAGCACTGGGAAACACCTATACACACTCATTCACTCACACACTCATACGCTACAGCCAATTTAGTTCATCAATTCCCCTATAGCGCATGTGTTTGGACTGTAAGGGAAACCGGAGCACCCGGAGGAAACCCACGCCAGCATGGGGAGAACATGCACAGAAATGCCAACTGCCCCAGCCGGGACTCAAACCGGCGACCTTCTTGTTGTGAGGCCACTGTGCTAATGTAACCAGGGGATTGTGACACTGACAACAGGGGTGAGGATCCAAATGCAGGATGGTCAGGCAAGCAATGATCAACAAGGAAGCAAACAGATGTGTGAAGGCAATCCAGAACCGCGAGAGGTCGGAAGGTAAACAAGGACAAAATGACAAACTAGTCGAGGGTCAAAAACACGGGAAAACAAGACAGTAAACGCACTGTAATGTCACAAGTAAACAAGACTCGGCGACTGGAGTGAGTGTACGTGCTGCTTAAATAGTGTGTGTAATCAGTCCTTTGACAATCCTCCGTTAGTGTGTGTGTGTAATCAGCCAAGATGAGGAACATGTGTGTGTGAGCGGAGTGCATGTATGGAGATGTAGTCAATAAAATAGCGGATTTGTAGTCCGTAAGCTATTCTGCATGTTTTCCAGCGATCTATAGACCTTTTTCATGGCTGCTGCATGGAGGGCGCTATAGCGACCAGCGTCTTCCGGTAGAATGCCAAAAACTTCCGTGTACAGCGTGTACAACTGGTTATTTGCGCTCCGAAAATGGGTTTCAATAACGTTTTTAATGGATAACAGAGTGTTTTTGTGACACAACTTAGAAATGTGTCTGTTAAAGCCGTTATAATCTGTCACATGTTGTTCAAGCGCGTCAGAAATATGAGAAAAACGTTCTCCTAGTTCACGGTTCTGCCGTCAGAAATACAGTGTGTGAGTGCGTTCCCGGCCTGTCAGCTGTTAGCTCAGCGGCTCTTTAACACACACACACACACACACACACAGAGAGAGAGAGAGAGAGCAAACCAGAGTACTGGCATGAAACTTAACAGGTATAAAAGTCGTGCAATTTACAAAAATGAGTAACAAAAGTCTGTTATTGATCCTCTGCTGCTGATTCGCTGTTCATTCTAATCGCGAGCCGTTTGTGTTTTATTTCGTGTGTTGTTTTTACCACGGTTTGTGTTTTTCTGTCATTTCGAAATGACACTAGCCGATATTTTCACTTTGTCACAGTTATTAAATCAGTGTTTCAGTGGCACAGTACAGGCTACGTGTGTGTGTCAAACATTTTGGTGAATTACATTTGTTTGGGCTGGTTATATATTTGAAATAAAGAGAAAATGTTGACTTTAGCGATGACGAGGCTTCATTTAAACTGCAGAAGATGCCGTCTGACAACGAGGGGAAAACGCCTCACAGCAGCTGTTTTCCATCCTATTAGATCACATTTCTTTAAATGATCAGTCCAGGAGATGCTGCTGATGGACAACAGTGTTTCTCGTGAGATCAGGCTGATTAAAACTATCTTTTCAAAACTGTCCAGATGTGACTGTTTACACGCATCAGCTGCTGACCGGAAGTTCTTCGCATTCTCCTTGCGCATACACGCAAAGCATCATGGGTAATTTTGCGTTCCAAGAAAAAGGTCTAAAGAGTTAAGATCGCTTTGCTAACAACTGTGCTAACCCTATTTTTAACATTTACTTAATTTGTTTAAAAACTCTTAATTGTTGTTACTTCATGCAAACTTTATAGCATGAAGCTTAAACCTGATCCTAAATGCACTCTCTGTCATGTAGGTGAAACTGGTGCGTTCTTTCACATGATTTGGGACTGTCCTGGGCTTGGTTATTTTTGGAATATGGTTTAAAAAAATTTGTATTCAATACTAAACGTTTCAGTCCCTCTCGCCCCCTCTATTTCGTCATAAATGATTTTTCTGATATCCAACTTAATGAAATTCAAAAGTGAGTGTTTTTAGCTGGCTTGACAGCAGCAGAGAAAATAGTTGCGACAAGATGGAAGCCTCCACATTCTCTTAATCATCATCATTGGATTTTTACTTTTATTGATATTGTGTATCTGGAAATGTTCACTGCTTGCATCTAGGCATGGCACGATAACCGTTTTCAAGGTATACCGCGGTTTGGAAAAGTCTAGGTTTTCTACATTTTCTGTAATAAGGTATGAGGTTTTTTTTCATAATTTTTTTGTTTGTGTTTTTAGGACAACAGTATCTTTAGCAGAAAAAATATCCAAAGATTCCGTTTTAAATTGTAAAGAAATCTGTGTTTTTGAAACTAATGAAGACTGCAGACGTCAATGATTCATTTGAATTATTTAGCCTGACCATGTTCACTGCTCCAAAATATTTGACATCTTTCAAAAACTAAAATATATTATGTTCAAAAGGGAAAAAGATTCAGTTTTTTACACAGACATTTAAAAAGAACTAATTTTAGAGCGGTAAGCACAATACTGTTATATTTTTATCCAAGGTTATCATACTGTCAGATTCTTATAACAGTCCATGCCTACTCGCATCCATGGTGCAAGAGAGGACGCCATCAGACTTTGGGCACAAACCTTGAACAAACGTACTAATTTGAATCAAGAAGACATCGAAAAGCAGAAATTTCTGGTTCCAGGCCCCATGATTTTATTTTATTTTTAAATTAATTAATTTTTTAATTAATCATCTAATTAATTAATTAATTTAAAAATAAAATAAAATTATGGGGCCTTGAACCAGAAGTTTTTTAAATTTATTTATTTTTAATTATATAACATTTAATTTATTTATTTTTCTTCTTTATTAATTTTATATTTTTTCCTCCTTTTTTTTTTTGTAATTTAAGGTTCCCTGTATGGGCTTCTAAAAATTTCTCTCCTTTGTCGTAGACCTCTTTCAGCACAGTTTTGAATACCTATTTCTGTTTGTCTATTACCATTCTTTTATTTATTTATTTTTAACTGGCTTAACTTTACCCTTACTTATCCCTAAATACAGATTTGGTTTATTGCCTTCTTTGATTTGAAAATTTGTTTTATGTATGTGTATTTATGTGTATATATATTAATTTATTAATTTTTTTTGTTTTAGTTTGTCCATGTATTTACTCTTCACTTCTTTCTATTTATTAACACTATTGTTGTTATTGCTGGCACTATTATTAATACTATTATTGAACAACTTATATATTGGTTATTACATATACAGTTAAAGTCAGAATTATTAGCCCCCTTTGAATTTTGTTTTCTTTTTTAAATATTTCTCCAATGTTGTTTAACAGAGCAAGGAAATTTCAACAGTATGTCTGATAATATTTTTTCTTCTGGAGAAAGTCTTATTTGCTTTATTTCAGCTAGAATAAAAGCAGTTTTTAATTTTTTAAACACCATTTTAAGGTCAATATTATTAGCCCCTTTAAGCTATTTTTTCCCGATAGTCTGCTGAGCAAACCATCATTATACAATAACTTGCCTAATTACCCTAACCTGCCTAGTTCACCTAATTAATCCTTTAAATCACTTTAAGCTGTGTATAGAAGTGTCTTGAAAAATATCTAGTAAAATATTATTTACGGTCATCATGACAAAGATAAAATAAATCATATATAATAGACGAGTTATTAACACTGTTATGTTTAGAAATGTGTTGAACAAATCTGTTCTCTGTTAAACAGAAATTGGGGAAAAGAATAAACCGGGGGGCTAATAATTCTGACTTCAACTATATATCTATGCAATTTGCTATGCTGATTGTCTACGGCATGTTTTTCTGTGTTCAAAATATATAACATAAAAGAACAATTTGATAGAAAAAAACCTCCTAATTGTGGCAAAAGAGGATTTAAAGTACAAAATATGACGTGCAAAAAAAATAAACAAAAGCAGCCGCTGTAATCTGAATACTGTTGCAGTGTGATATTCAAAGCAGTACTCTTTGATGAATGTTTAAACAGTGGTACGCTACATTAATCTTACAGCATTGCATGTTTAATTCAGCATCCAGTAAACATCTCCAAAATATGAAATATTAAAATATCAAATAGTTTGCGGTTTAATTCAGTACAAAATACAGAAATTCAGCAGATGTTGAAACAGTTAACTGAATCTAAACCCATAAAAAGTCCGAAGCAGAATCGATTTTCACGCACTAGAAATTTGTTTTTGGCTACAGAAGCTTCCAGTGTACATAAAGTGACAAGTGACGACTGTTACGGCTTTTAAGTTTTGTCTGTAGGGTTTAAAAGGTAACATTTAAGGTGATAATATTTTACTAAACTACTAAACTAATGTGTTTAGACAGTGGAGTTATTTGCGTGATGCAAAGTGTTTGTCACGTGACATCTAAGCTCCTCAAATTCAAAGGGAAGACTGACGCCGGACGTCAGGGGATTGCCACATATACACATCCAAGACGTTAACAGTGATCAACACAAGAACATATGGAAGGCCGTTGGGGCCAAAACATCTGCAACAAACGTGTAAACGCGTAATTGCGTGTTAACACGTAATTTACGCGTTAACACTTTAGTATGTGTTTACACGTCATTTACGCGTTAACACGCAATTTACGTGTTAACACGTTTTTTTTTTTAAACTAGTCTCATTTTTAAAGTGTTTTGGCCCCAATGGCCTTCCATAAGAACAAGACCAAAATCAAAACTAAGTTCACGTCAAAATCCCAGCACATCACAACAAGCCAAAAACACACACAAAAGCAAGCAAAGACCGCAAGCAAGACAGAGCAAAAGCAGAACGAGCTTCCCCGGCCCCGCTCACGTCCCTATTAAACTTTGAGCTCCTGTGCTGATTGGTTGTGAAGGTGATGACGTCACAAGGTGTAATTGAGATTGACGTCTTCACGGACGAATGGGATACTGGAATGGGCGAACCTGAGAATTGACAGAGAGAGGGAGGGAGCAAGCGAGCGAGCGAGAAAGGGGAAAGAGAGCGCACACACACAAGCAAAACAAACAGGCATATACATATGACTGTAACACAACACAAAATAAACATAAGACGATAAACATTAAACAGAGATGCAGTTAGACAAAAGAGCTCTGGAGGATGAATTGTATGTACAGATTTGTTATAAATAAACTAATTATAAAGTGCTGTGTACAATATGAGAATGTATTGCATTATATATTGTGATAAGGTGCTGTGTACACGTGCGTCTGACATGCAATAACTACTACTACAAATTAGACATGTTATTCACCTTTTTTTAGAACTGCCTTGATTGCATTTAATTAAAAATTCTAAATAATCGCAAATATTTCATATCAATTTTTTATATTGAATATTTCTGAGATGGTAAATGGATGCCACTCATTGAATTAAGTGCTATAAGATTAGCCCCTTTCACACAGTGATACCGGTAAATATCCGGAAAATTTCCGGAACGACTTTACCGGTATATTCAAAAAAGCGCTGTTCACACAGGCGAGGACGTTACGGAAATTTTCCGGAAAAGAGCATTCACACATCCATTCCAAAATACCGGTAAATTCTGACATCATTCACCACAAATGAGCTTTAAACGGCTGCGCTTGTGTTTGTAAACATTTGACTAAATTACAAACTCTGTGGATGATCAATATTGTGAACAACTTTCGCAGGATCACTTTCGCATGTCGAGATGTTCATAATATGTGTGTGTGCAGGCGCTAATAGGCGCACGCAAAGCTTGAAGGTAAACAAACAACGGCTTATCATAAACATCTCATCGATAATTATTTACACATTTGGCATTAAGAAGAACATATAAACGTGATCTGACTAACTTCTAGCAGCTAAATGTGTCTGGAGAAATATTCAAAGGCTTTTATTCTCACAAACCGCGCGGATGTAAATGTGTCTGACTGTTGTGATTGGCTAAAGCAGACGTCTCACGTCAGCACGTTCTAGACGTGCACGCGCTTATTACGGCAATCTTCCTTCTGCATTCACACAGCGCAGCATTCCGGCAAATTGCCGGTAATGTTACAACTTCTCTTTCCGGAAAATAGCCAGAACGAATTTACCGGTATTTTCAAAAATTGCCGGCAATTTTCCGGAAAGGTCTGTATGTGTGAAAGGGGCTATTATTTCAGCAATCTAGCATTATTGTAGCTGTTTTCATGCAGTGTTATATCATTGTTTTAGCAATTTTAACTTTACTGAACTTATTCATTCATTAAATATACATTTACACACAATTACACAAGTAAACAAATGGAGTCAATGATGGACTAAAAATCTGTGGATTTCTGCGAGCGCAGATTCCGTGTGGGCCTAACGATGACTAATGAAATGTTTGCAATGAGAAACAGAATCTGCAGAGTATCCTGGCTGAATCAGGGCTGTGTTTGTGTGTTCTGCAGGTCTGGATAACTGGTTAAATCTGACTCGCGTGGATCCTGATGAGGAGGTTCAGGGTGAGATTCATTTGGCTCTGGAGCTGCAGAGAGAAAAGCACAGATCCTGCCTGAGCTGCCACATCATCGAGGCTCGGTGAGGACATGCTGATCTGATCATTCATTTTCCTTCGATTTAGTCCCTTATTTATCAGGGGTCGCCACAGCGGAATGAACCACCAACTATTCCAGCATAAGTTTTACATAGCGATTGTCCTTCCAGCTGCAACCCAGTACTGGGAAACACCCATACACACTCATTCACACACACTCATACACTACAGCAAATTTAGTTCATCGGTTCCCCTTTAGAGCAAGTGTTTGGACTGTGGGGGAAACCGAAGCACCTGGAGGAAAACCATGGTAACAAGGGGAGAACATGCAAACTCAACACAGAAACGCCAACTGAGCCAGCCGGGACTCGAACCCGTGACCTTCTTGCTGTGAGGTGACTGTGCTAACCACTAAACCACCATACCACCCCTTCATAATAATAATAATAATAATATTTATGGAGAATTTGTGAAGACACACTGCTCTGCTCATTTAATAATAATAATAATAATAATAATAATAATCATTATCATAATGATAATAAAATATTTATGAAGGCTCGGTTTAGTGAGAACACACGGATCTGCTTCTGCTCACTTAATAATATAATAATAATATTAATAATATTCATCGAGGCTTTGAGGACACACTGCTCCCCTTCTGGTCCTTTAATCATAATAGAAGTAATAATGATAATAATTGGGCGGCACGGTGGCTTAGTAATTGGTGGTTCATTCCACTGTGGCGACCCCTGATTAATGGGGTTAAGCCGAAGGAAAATAAATGAATTAATGAATAGTAATACTCATCATAAAGGGATCACATGTTCACATATGCCAAACGAACCGCGCTAACTGGGCAAACGAGATACGTTCCGAAACAAAAGTGTAGGTGTGAAAGCATCCCTAAAGTTCTCTGTAGTTGTCTTGACAACACACACACTCTCTGGGATGAGCTGCGTGCAAGAAACTTGCGGCTTTTAGTAAACCATTCAAAAGATGCCGCTCTAAACGCAAAAAAGTGCATTCGATCGGCCCCTTATGCAGCCAAACTAAAAATATATAAAATAATATACCAATTTAACTGATACCATTAATCGGTTACAAACGCACCATTACGGTTAATGGTTAATCGATTATTTTGAGCATCCCTAATTTGTATGTTTGAATTTGACAGTACTGCAAACACTCAGATTGTGTTGTGTGTGTGTGTGTGTGTGTGTGTGTGTGATGTGTGTTTGTTTTTGCTACAGTGATTTGGCTCCGCGTGATATCACCGGCACGTCTGATCCCTTCACCAGAATCATCTACAACAACCTCAGCGCTGAGACATCGGTGAGATTATCTTCATCCAGATGCTGAACACAGGAAAAAAAAAAAAACATATTTAATGCATCAGCAAAGTGTTCTGTACATCTTTAATAACACAAATCTTCTGAATTAGCCGATCTGTTCATATGAGGAACAGACAGAAAACTAAGTCACTATTCGCTAGAATAATAGAGTTCTGGGATGCACCAAAATGTAAATTATGGACTGAAATTTAAAATTCTGGTTGCTCTTGACCGAAAACTGATTTTTAAATATAATTAATTATGTAATATTATATATATATATATATATTATTTAAAATTATAACTAATTAAATATTATAGAGTCATTTTGTAAGTGTTTTTTTATTTAACACCAATAGCTGTAAACATAAAGATATTTGACCCAAAATTAAATTAGAATGTTGAGGAAATCAATCAATTTAATTCATTTTGGAATAAGACTGTAACATAAGCAAATGTGGAAAAAGTGAAGCGCTATCAATACTTTCCAGATGCACTGTATGTCCTTATTTACTCATTCTTTACTTGTTTCACACCCCTATAAGTTGACACATAAAAAGATACTTTTAAGGCCGTGTTTACACTAGTATGTTTTAGTTTTAAAAGGGCGTTTTAGAATGAAAACGATCCGCGTCCACACTAGCGTTTCCGAACAGCTCTCCGTCTATCCCAGGGGTCACCAAACTTGTTCCTGCAGATTTTAGCTCCAACCCTAATCAAACACACCTGAACAAGCTAATCAAGGTCTTACTAGGTGTACTTGAAACACCCAGGCAGGTGTGTTAAGGCAAGTTGGAGCTAAACACTGGAGGGACACCGGCCCTCCCGGACCGAGATTGGTGACCGCTGGTCTATCCCAAAACGCTGATAACGCACATCACATGACCACACACACACACTCTCTGGCAAGCGCTGCAGCCTATCTACCCAGATGAGAGCTGTGCTAGTCGGAGTGTTCATCAAGCATCTCCCGCTGGATCTAATCTCACTATATTTGCTAAAGGTGATATTTAATTAATCTTGTTGTCTATATCTAACAACATATTCCCCGACTTTGGTCTTTTGAATCTATTAGGCTACTTGTTCTCGGGTAACGTTCGTGTTTTGGCTGATCGCAGAGATAAATGCAACCCAGGCTCATTGTGGAAACGTAGCCCTGCGGACGTTTCTGCGGACTGCGACTTACGTCCCGGGAGGTACGTATTGGAGCGTTTTTTTGTTTTCGCGGATCCGCAAAAGGCCGCCGTTCTCGCGCGAAAAGCCGCCGGATCGAAAAAAAAAAAAAAAAAAAAAGCAAAAGCCCTCGTCTTCGATTTCGACCGCGTTTTCGGATCCCGCTGCGTTCTCGCCCTTATTTTCCTGATTCCGTTTTTCGTCTTACCTGATTTCCGGAACCCGCTGTTCCCCGAACTTGATCCCGGTCGTCATCCACCGCGGCCGGCTCCGGCTCCTCCTCCTCCGGGGCCTCCGCTCAGAGGCGAGCCGTCGGCCGGCGAGCGCGAAGAGGCCCGCCCGAGCGCACATCAGCGCGCACAGCAGCCTCTCGCGGATCCGCGAAAACAAAAAAAACGCTCGAATACGTACCTCCCGGGACGTAAATCGCGGTCCGCAGAAACATCCGCAGGGCTACGTTTCCACAATGAGCCCGGGTTGGATATTCAGCATAAGAGAGGGTATGTTTCGTATTTTCACTGAAATTTAAAGGAGGCAGTTGTTATAGGCTCCGTTTTGTTATAAATATCCACACAGTGAAGATGACGCTCATATATGCAGCACAACGCCTCAACATTTCTGTTGCCTCACTCAATGCCTGCTCAATTGTAAGTCTCTTCGGACAGAAGCATCTGCTAAATGACTAAATGTCAGCATCGTGACTTGAGAACATGAGTGTGTGTATGTCAGATCATAAAGAAGACACGGTTCCCTCACTGGGACGAGACTCTGGAGCTCTGTCTGGATGAAGCTGATGAAGATGAGGGAGGAATGGTCACGGTGGAGGTCTGGGACTGGGACATGGTGGGGAAGAACGACTTTTTGGGGAAGGTGAGCGCACAGTTTCACCTGTCTGACATTACATGAGTAATAAATGAGTAATGCAAAACAATAACCTGCATTTGGGTGTGCATTATTTTCTGATAATTCAGTAGTCCTGAGAGCATTATTCCACTTATACTACAGTTACCTAGACTAAACCAGAGAACTGGTCAGCATCTCAAATTTTAGTGGTTCTGAAAGACCATCCTCTTCAGAACCAAATTATAAACATGTGATTTTACTGTATTGCTGGTAACTTTGAATGTTAAATTGCTCCTTAAATGATCATGCACTCACCCTCAGTGCTGGATGATGCTCTTGATTCTGTGGGAACACAAGCAGAAGTTTAGAGTGAGTCAATGACGGGGACTGATGTGTGTGTGTGTGTGTGTGTGTGTGTGCAGGTGGAGATTCCTCTGTCGTGTCTGCTCAGATCTCCTGTCCTGCAGGGCTGGTTTCGGCTGATGCCACTGGGAAACACAGAGGACAATGCCGGGTGTGTATGTGCATGTGTTATACAGCGCATACACATTCATTAACAGTGTGTGTTTACAGCATAGTCCCATTTATTGCCTATGTGTGTGTTATACAGTGCACATTCATTCATCTGCGTGTGTCATATAGCGCCTTCACATTCATTTACTGTGTGTGTGTGTGTTTCAGAGGTAAACTGGGTGCTCTGCGTCTGAAGGTGCGTTTGGTGGAGGAGAGGATTCTTCCATCAGTTTATTATCAGCCTCTGATGGATCTGCTGGTGGAGGCCGTCATTTCTCCATCTGAGGTACTATAAATATAAATGTATATGAGCAATATCACATGAGTAGCAGTGCGATATGGCTGTATATCGGCTCTGGTGGGAGGCGTGCATTGGCCTTAGTGTCCCACCAGTGATGATATATACAACCATAACAAGGAGAGTCCAAAAACCCTTTTGCATTAGGAACTACTTTCTTCCGCCATTCATTTACATCTGCAGCAGAAGCTGTGGCTAATTCACCAACGTCACTTTAGAGCCAATGTTTGAATGATTCTCTAGCGTAATGTCTAAAGTGATGACAAAGCAGCTGATTTTGCTGACATTTTGAGATTATAAGGCTGAACGTGACATGAAATGCCATCAGTCTACAGAGATATATCCCTACAGTGTTACAGTCTATTGCAGTCTATTAACCCCGAAAAAAGCAGCACAATCATTTCTAGATTGCTGTTGTGTCGAAGCAAAAACAAGGCAAAAACGCTAAACACATGCGGGCATTTCTTCTTTCTTTCTGCCAACAAAACACACATTCCTGATGAGTCCCACACTCAATACACTACAATTTTATGGTATAAATACAGCACTACAGCATACAAAAGAGAGAGAGATCGGCTTAGAAAGTCAATAACCTGTATGACAATGATTTGATCAGCTGTAGTTAGAAATTACGCTGTTTTAATCTTCTAAGCGCTTATTATGCAGTCCTGACGACATCTTGTGGATAGCCAACATCATTGCTCTGTTCAAGGACAGGCCAATGGCCTCTCAGAAATTATTAATATTTTAAAATAGGCACTATCCTTATTAATAAACTGCATAGTTGCAATCTAAACAACTACATTGTCCACTAAAAAAAGCCTCAGAAGTGCATTGTGTTGGCCAACAGCAGTACTATTTGTCGAACTGTAGAGTGTCCTCTGCTTGTTGCTGTATGTGGGCGGAGTAATACAAAAGGGTGAAGAGGCTGGACGAGTGCTGTTACTGGCAGAATATCACACGGCTTTCAGCCAATCAGATTCAAGATCCAGACAGAACTGTTGTGTTAAAATAAATATGAAACACAGGTGTTTCAGATCCTAAAAAGCAATACTGAAATAAGGTTGATGCCAGTCTGAACACATTTATAGTTTGTTCTGGTGCTTCAGCATTCAATACAGAGACCTGTAATGAAGCGCTGAGGAACATTTAGCCACTCTGATGGCACTTCTGTCAAATTTAGCTCCAGATCAACTAATCACTTCCTCTATGAATTGAAGAAGTAGATGAATGTGTAATCTGTGGGTTTAACTGCTAAATTAAACTGCTGTTAGCGAATGTTCTCAAACACAAAATGCCGTTTCCTTTAATGAATGTTTACATGTCATTTAAGCATTCATTTATTTGTTTTACTTCACACACACACAGCACACCAAATGCTATAAAATAATTAACATTATTAATTCAAGTCGAATCTGAAATTCAATTACTTTCAAGAAGCGTGGGAACCAGGACTTATCTATCCCCCTCCTCAACCGCCGTCCTCCCCGGTCCGCTGTTCACTTTGACTTTCTTCCGCGACTCCCCAACTCTCTTCACTTCTGTCTGCAACAACCCCCCGCTCTTCACTTCCGTCCTTCGTCCGCAACACCCCTCCGCCATCCAACGCAGGAGGGCATTGTTCAGAAGGAACAATGCGGTTTTCATTCATGCCGTGGTACACTGGACCAGCTCTATACCCTCACCAGGGTGCTTGAGGGTTCATGGGAGTATGCCCAACCAGTCCACATGTGTTTAATGGACTTGGAGAAGTCATTCGACCCTGTCCCTCGTGGCATTCTGTGGAAGGTGCTCTGGGAGTATTGGGTCAGGGGCGCTCTGTTAGGGGCTGTCTCGTCCCTGTATGAACAGAGTATGAGTTTGTTTGCATTGCCGGCAATAAGTCAGACTTGTTTTCAGTTCATGTTGGACTCGGGCAGGGCTGCCCTTTGTCTTCAATTCTGTTCATAATTTTTATGGAAAGAATTTCAAAGTGCAGCCTTGAGCTGGAGGGGGTCCGGTTTGGGGACCACAGGATTTCATCTCTGTTCTCCGCAGACGATGTTGTTCTGTTGGCTTTATTGAACATGGACCTTCAGCATGCACTGGGGCAGTTTGCTGCCGAGTGTGATGCGGCTGGGATGAGATTCAGCACCTCCAAGTCCGAGGCCATGGTGCTCCACCGGAAAAATGTGGTTTGTCTTCTCCAGGTTGGAGGAAAGTCCTTACCTCAGGTGGAGGAGTTCAAGTATCTCGGGGTTTTGTTCATGAGTGAGGAAAGGATGGAACGTGAGATTGACAGGGGGATTGGTGCAGCGGCAGCAGTAATGCGTTGATTGTTGGTCTGTTGTGGTAAAGAAGGAGCTGAGCCGAAAGGCAAAGCTCTCGATTTACCGGTCAGTCTACCTTCCTACTGTCACCTATGCTCATGAGCTTTGGGTCATGACCAAAAAGACAAGATCTTGGATACAAGCGCCAGAACACGCTATAAGTTTGCCAATGAACATTCAAAATTTTCCTCAGTGTTGGCCAATCAGGAAGGAGAAAACAGCATGCACGCTGACATCATGAGGTGAAAACTCGGGTTTTAGTGTCCACACGACCTCACTGTACAAGGAGATTTAGAAAATCTTAACCCTGGTGTGAGGTTTTAGAAAGTTTCAGTCACCCAATAATTTTTTTTTTCTTTTCAGCTTAGTGCCATTATTAAACAGGGGTCACCACAGCAGAATGAACCGCCAACTTATCCAGCATATGCTTTACACAGCAAATACTCTTCCAGCTGCAACCCAGTACTGGGAAACACCCATACATGCTCATAAACACACACAGTCACACATTACAGCCAATTCAGTTCACTAATTTCCCTATAGCGCATGTGTTTGCCTTGGACTGTGGGGGAAACCGGAGCACCCGGAGGAAACCCACGCCAACACGGGGAGAACATGCAAACTTCACATAGAAATGACAACTGGTCTAGCTGGGACTCAAACCAGCGACCTTCTTGCTGTGAGGCCACAGTGCTAACAACTGAGCCACTCTGCCACTCCTGATAAAATACAATTAATTGTTAAATTAAGAAATAATATTAACAATTCTCGTTAACTTCCGGCCACAGCTGTATCCCTTCTAGCAACAATGCCCTGAGTCGTGGCTGGGTGCTGCAGCGACTTGCAGCGCCGGTGTGTGTACCCTGATAGAAACCTATGTTTAGAAGTCTGAAATGCATGGCGCTATGTTGCGATTGGTGTTTCTGGTGTGTGACCCCCTTAAGTGCGCTTTGTGTATTGTGTGTGTGTGTTGTCAGGTGGACGAGGCGACAACGCTGACACTGTTGGAGGAAGTGACGACGGTGGACAGCCGGCAGGACGTTGCTATGACGCTGGTCAAACTGTATCTGGGTCAGGGGCTGGTGGTGCCGTTTCTGGACTACCTGAACACCAGAGAGGTCCACAGCACCAGTAAGTCTGTGTGTGTGTGTGTGCATGTGTTTTTGTGACATGTAAGGACATAAATGTGTATTATGACATGGGTATGACCAAAAGACTATAGATGAACAAAGACTTCTCTCGCAGAACCATAAATGGGGAAAAGTGCAACACTCAGTATGGCCACTACAGCAAAGGTAGTCCCACCTTTCAGGGCTTACTCACACTATGTACAGATGCCTTAAATTGGGCCAAAGCACGCTTATGCCCCCCGAAGGCCCGGACTCACATCACATTCGGGCCTGAGCATGGCTATGTCATCGATGATGCACTGTTTAGTTTAAGAAGTGCTCTCTTTATAGCGTTTTAGTGGTTCGGGATGCGGTAATACGCAGTCAATTATTTCACCAAACAGATCCGCCACTTTTGACACTCATAAGCAATCATAAAGTCCTCGTGCAGAAGGAATTAGGAGGTTTGCCGAAGGTGTAGGTGCGTCTTAAATAAACTACGCCAGTTTGTGTTCATTGAACAGTAAGAATGATTAATGAATCCATAGGAAACAGTCCCTTAAAAGTCACGTCTTGTCTTCAGTTTCGGAGCCCAAGTCAACCGAGATCTGGTACACCTCTTCCAACCGGGCCAGGGCCGACCAATGGAACCGTGCCTGAGCCGATTCAGAGCACTCACACTTCTCAAACTATCCAGGCCTGGGCATGGTTCGAATAGCATAGTGTGAGTACGCCCTTAGTGGAAATAGCCAATCATCACTCTTAAAGGTCCCATAAAATTGAGTGAAGTTTATTTATAAACTAATTTCAAGAGGATCACGTGCTTATGATTGACCACAGCCGGTCCTGCATTATTCAATTTATGATTCACCAATCAGACGATTCCTAAGCCACTATAAATACCCTCAGTTCCATATAACAGCCATCTTCGTTTTTAAGAATCCCCCCTTCCACCCCTACTTCTCCTCCTTTCCTTGACGGGTGGCACGGTGGTCCAGTGGTTAGCACTGTTGCGTCACAGCAAGAACGTCATTGGTTTTAGTCCTTACCAAGCCAGCCAACGTTTCTGTGGAAGTTTACACGTTCTCCCTGTGCTCAAGTGGGTTTCCCCTGGGTTCCCTGGTTTCCTCCTACCATCCAAAAACATGCAACTTAAGTTAATTGACTAATCCAAATCGACACCATAGATTTGCTCCAAGTAAGTTTCTCTTAAGAGCGATCACTGTCTGTTCATTAGCTACTACAGCAGGGGAGTTCTCCAGATCTACCTGAGCTCAAACTCCCCTCTCGTCTTGCAAACGAGAGGGAGCCCCGGGCTCGAGGATCTTATGAGCTCAAGGACAAGGCTTGCACCGTGGCTCACGCCGATCACTTGATGCAGAAGTATAAACCAGGCTTAACACTTGCGGTGTGAAACAGGCTTTAAACCGAGTTTATACTTCTGCGTCAAGCACACGCATATGCTACGGCACAGCCTATGCGCGGACGCATAGCCTGTCGCTGACATGCACCTCTCAAAAAATTTAACTACACATAGCAATAATCTGTGCGCAAGCTCTGTGATTGGTTGGCTTAGAAGCGCTGACGAATGTGGGCGGGACCGAGAGCCGCATGAGTCCGTTGGAGCTACTGTTTACAAGTGTGGAGTCCCGTGAAGGAGCTCCAGATGAAAAGTTTTGATTTGTGTTTACCTCATGGTTAAAGTTGTTGCACGTCCGCCGGTTCCTGCCTCAAAATGAGCAAGTTTGAGCCACTTGTACATTTAGGAGGCGTTCAGAAAAAACACCAGCGACGAAACTCCAGGAACACCAGGAACATAAACCCCTACTGCCATCTAGCGTTTCAGAAGTGCAACAGAAACAGCGCGCAGAAGTATGAATGCACAGCTATATGCGTTGCATGCGCCGTCACTTGACGCAGAAGTATAAACCAGGCTGTATGCAGCCAAACTCTAAAAATATATAAAATAATTTTTTTAATTGTTCAACTGATACCATTAATCAGTTACAAATGCACCTTTTCGGTTAGCGGCTAATCGGTTATTTTGACCATCCCTAGTCCATATGTCTGAAATATTCTGAAACAGCACTACTGCTTTGTACTGTCGTCATTGACCTTATTCTGTGATGCGGAAGTGCGCTCGTTTTGCGATTGTTTTAGTACTAAGACCTATAAATCATACAGAATGTTTTTTAGAAAGTAAAACTATACACAGTTTCCTGTGAGAGGTAGGGTTACTCTAGGACAAGTGAAAACAGTTTTTAACAGAATAAAACAGCGCCGGACTCATTTTCAGCCCTGGAGTTTCAAGCTAGACAGGCCCACCTCAGTTCACGACTGATTCCAATTCAGTTTCTAATTTCACCATCACGTCTTTTTCAAGAAAACAGCTGCTTTAGAAAGTCAAATGTTCAACAACCCTAACAGTATTATATGTCTTTACAATAAAAATGAAAAAATAATTAATAATAATGTTACAGGTGAGATTCGAACACGGGTTCGCAGCGTTGAAACGCAACGTGCTTGCCACTGGACCACAATGGCGCTATAGTTGTGGCAATTAAAAATAAGTAATGACTTGTGAGCCGTAAGACACAGCACTGCTTTCTTTTGATGGCTCAATCTTTTTCTCCCCTTTTAATATTTCTGATCAAGTTATGTCAGATTTATTAATGTAGTGAATCATTTGATTTTCATTGAGCAGGTGTATTATTCATTAATATCAATTATTCGAATTCTTATATTCACTAAGGTGCCGCTGTTTGGGGTCGATAGTTACATTACTTCATCATCATTAACGTTAGTTAACCTGCAGGCTGCCTTTCGCTCACAGGGCTGCGAGAAAATAAAGAAAAAGAGGGGTGATGCGGCAAAATAATAAATAAAAAGAGTAAAGCCAACACAATCTCACAGCAATTCGTAACTTTTTCATTTAGTGGCTAATTCGTATGAATTCGTACGATCTAATTCGTACAATTTAGTACGATTTGCTCATCCCCCAATGACGGTTGGGGTTAGGGGTGGGGTCAGGTGCCACGCCTCCTTTTTAAAATCGTACCATTTCGTACGAATTACCCACTAAACTGGCAAAACGTAAAATACTTACGTTTTCTCGTGAGATCAGGCTGGTAAAGCTATGGTCAAATAAATAAATAGATGAAAAAAGTGTGACTGCTGAAAGAGTGCAAGCAGATAGGGACACCGGCCCTCACGGCCAAAAATCAGACCGGCCCACTGGGAATTCTCCCGGTCCTCCCGATTAGCCAATCCGGGCCTGGATTAAAACCAATGGAATCCTATTGAATGTCCAGAAAATTCACCAAAATAAAC
Source organism: Danio rerio (assembly GCF_052040795.2). Lineage (NCBI taxonomy): Eukaryota > Metazoa > Chordata > Actinopteri > Cypriniformes > Danionidae > Danio > Danio rerio. Next base: position 2,791,686 of record NC_141028.1, read on the forward strand.
CTGTGTGTGTGTGTAGACAGTGGTTTTCCGGTGTGTGGGCACCGCGACGGCTATATTTACCCACAGTTCCCCTCGCTGCTGAACTTCTCCTCTCTCATCATGATGTTGTGTGTGGGTTTTTCACACTCGCTGGTGTTTTATGTGGCGCTGATGACAAACACTGAGCCCACGTCTCCATAGCGACTCCACAGGAAGCGGCTTCAAAAGGAAGCGGAGCGATCATAAGATGGGAATGTTCGGCAGCGAGCGGCGGAGATCTGGAGGAACAGAGAATGATCAAGCAAAGTTATGAACTCAAACAGATCTAGCTCAAGCTGAGTCTGTATCAGCCGCCTGATACATGTTTTATGCATCGCATGCCCTTCCAGGTGCAACCCAGTAGTGGGAAACACCCATGCACGCTCATTCACTACGGCCAATTTAGTTCATCAGTTACCCTATAGTCAGGCCCGGATTAAGAACTCAGGGGCCCCTGGGCACATTGTCTTGTAAGCCCCCCTACCTGGCCGCACCCCTATAGTTGAATTTAAAAAATAAGAATAATATAATAATTTTTAAATAAAATGAATCTATAATTTGTTGCCCACATATTAAAATAAATGATATATAGTACATATGTATTTACAGTCTTCAAAGATTTAACTTATTTTTCAAAGCATTAAATAAAAATACTAATAAAAAAAATAAATAAATAAATAAATATATATATATATTTTTTTTAAGGGTATTTTAATGTATTGCTTTTACAAACTTATAAAGCATATTATTGCCATGGCATATAACACACAATGCTTCTCCAATCCAGTTCTATGAATCTGAGGCCCCGTCTACACTAATGCGTTTTAGTTTGAAAAGGCATAAGTTTTGCTACGGTTACGCCAACCGTCCACACTACGCCGGAGTTCTCGAGCGCCGAAAACGGAGCTTTTTGAAAACGCTGGAGAGGCCGTTTTCATTCTGAAACGCTGCTGCTCTGTCTCAGTGTGGATGGGGAAAGACGGAGACATTTGAAAACGGAGGCGGGGCTGCAAACGTTCGCCTATCTGATTGGGGCTTTTCCTCAATATTAAGTAGCCCACACACAGTTCAGTCTCGCATCCTCTTCTTGTAAGTTAAGACTTCGCAAGTTTGATCAATTGCAGTCTCCCCCTTCTCAGTTTGATATGGAAAACATACAGAGGACACGGGTAAATCTTCAAAGGGAACAGTGTACTTTATAACTTCATTCACATCACCCTGGCTAAGTTGTTTCACTTTCTCAACAATAAAATGTAAACATGATTTAAGGAACTGCCTATTTTCATTTTAATATTAACAACTTAACAGACAGCAGACATGTTGAGGCGTCGTGCTGCATATATGAGCGTCATCTTCACTGTGTGGATATTTATAACAAAACGGAGCCGATAACAACTGCCTCCTTTCAATTTCAGTGAAAATACGAAACGCACCCTCTCTTTTGCTGAATATCAGTTTTATTAATCGATAATTATAAAAGTATAATATACAATAAGTGTATACATTGTAGGAAATAAAAGCAAGCGATCAGTCAATGTACCTGGATTAATCATTAACTTATCTTTGCGCTTAACCAAAACATGTTACCCGTGAACAAGTAACTTAATAGATTCCAATGACCAAAGTCAGGGAATTGGCCTATGCCGTTAGATAAAGACAACAACATGAATGAAATATCACGTTTAGCAAATATAGTGAGATTAGATCCAGCGGGAGATGCTTGATGAGCAGTCCGACAAGCAGAGCTCTCATCTGGGTAGAAATGCTGGAGCGCTTGCCCGAGAGTGTGTGTGTGGTCACGTGATGTGCGTTTTCAGCGTTTTGGTGTGGACGGAGAGCAGTTCAGAAACGCTGGGTAAAACGCTAGTGTGGACGCGGATCGTTTTCATTCTACAACGCCGTTTTAAAACTAAAACGCACTAGTGTAAACGGGGCCTTAGTCTTTTATAATACAAACACTGATTTACTGTCTCTCTCCTCCTCTCCCTGTATTTTCTCTACTCTTCTCGTGATGAAGACTTGATTATAAACCTAAAAGTATCCGAAATCACACACACTATACCTCTTCTCTCCCGTCTCTCTCCTCTTCAGGGCTTTACTCTCTCTCCCTCTCTCTCTCCTTTTCTGTCTGTCTCTCACACGATGAATCCAGTCCGCGCTGCGCTGCCGTTAGCCTCCTCCGCCTGGTTAATGCTAGCTTCTCATCATTTAAAGTTACCATAACGTCGTCTTCTGTACCCTGATTCTCCTGATCATGGGTCTGTTTAAAGAAGGTGTGTATGGAAAATGCCTCAATAAAGATGCCTCCTCTCCTCTTTCTCTCGCGTTTGCTAAATCCACTAGTCCACTCATTTTTGATCTATGACAGATATAACGTTACACTAAAGTCCGCTCAGTTTAGTGCGGGTTATTACAAAACTGACGTTTCCGCGCTTGACCAATTACAGCATTTTGTTTAGTTAACGAAAAAAAGGCAGTTTAAATATAATAATCATATTAATATGTGATCGCGATTTTTTTGCTCAGAGGAAATACAGTTGTCTGAGCAATATAGTTTTTGCAGAGAGGGAGGCACCTATAAGGCTAAACATTATTAAATACCCACGAGACACTTGTGACTTTATATCACATTTGCATTATTTATTAAAAATGTTTCCTTCCTGTTAAAAATAAATATATTTCCAATCTGATATGTAACGGGAGAAAAAAAAAGTAGCAGGAGTTCAGCTGATGGTGGATTCGAACCGAGTTTAGGATTAATCGCGTCAAAAGATGAAACTGTGCGCCTTACAAGGTGCGCCACTGCGGCTGTACTGATTAACAGCTCTTTACTCATCTTGTCTCTATCAATCAGGCATCAATGGGCGTAAACCCTGAATAGCTTATTCCAACTAGATGCGCTATTTGCAATTAGCCAAAAAAGACACTCCGAAATTGTCTTTTTTTCTCCCCCCTCGCAGGGGCCCCTAGTGCGCACGGGCCCCTGGGCCTGTGCCCATAAGGCCCATTGGTTAATCCGGCCCTGCCTATAGTGAATGTGTTTGGACTGTGAGGGAAACCGGAGCACCCGGAGGAAACACACGCCATCATGGGGAGAACATGCAAACTCAGAAATGCCAACCGGCCCAGCACGGACTCGAACCAGTGACCTTCTTGCTGTGAGGCGACAGTGATAATCACTGAGCCACTGAGATTAAAATGATTAGACCAGTGGGTTGATGAATATAAAGCAAGTCAGAAACATTTGTACATGAATAAACACAAGCAAAGCTTTTTCTGTATCTCCCAACAGCAGATCCAAACACACTCTTCCGCTCAAACTCACTGGCATCCAAAGCCATGGAGCAGTTCATGAAGGTACAGTATATGTGTGTGTGTGTGTGGAATACAGGTATGTGTTTGGTATACAGACGTGTGTGTGGTATATGTAAATGTGATTGTGTTTGTGTCTGTGTGTGTGTGTGTGTTTTTGTTTGTTGTGTGGTATATGTGCGTCTGTTATACGTGTGTGGGTATACATGCATGTGTGTGTTTGCGCTTTTGTGTGTGGCGTGTCTAAGTGTTTTGGTATATGTGTGTCTGTTATATGTGTGTGGTATGTATGTGTTCTTGTGTGTAGTATTTGTGTGTCTGTTATATGTGTGTGGTATACGGGTGTTTGTGTGTATATGTGTGTGGTTTCTGTGCGTCTGTTATATGTGTATGTGTTTTGTGTGGTGTATGTGTGTCTGTTATGTGTGTGTGTTGTGTTATATGTGCATGTGTGTGTATGCATTTTTGTGTGAGGGGTGCACCAATCACAGAGACATGCACCCCTTGTGTGAGGGGTGTGGTACGTATGTGTGTGGTGTGTATGTATGCGCATATGTGTGTGTATGTGTTTTTGTGTGTAGTGTTTGCATTTTCTGTTATTCATGTCTGGTATACAGGTGTGTGTTTGTGTGTGCATGTCTTTTTGTGTGTGGTGTGTTTGGGGTATAAGTGCATGTGTGTGTATGTGTTTTTGTGTGGTGTGTGTGTCTTTTGAGTGTTTATATGTGCGTCTGTTATATGTGTGTGTGGTGTGTGTTTGTTTTGTTGAGGGATGTGCATGCATGTGTGTTGTATGTATGTGTGGGTTTTGTGGGTGGTGTGTATGTATGAGCATATGTGTGTATGTGTTTTTGTGTGTAGTATTTGTGTGTCTGTTATACGTGTGTGGTATGCGTTTGTGTGTATATGTAAGTTTGTGTGTGTGGTTTCTGTGTGTCTGTTATGTGTTTGTGGTATGTGTTTTTGTGTGGTATGTGTGTGGCTGTTATGCGTGTGTGTGTGTGTGTGTGTGTGTGTGTTGTGTTTGGGGTATAAGTGCATGTGTGTGTATGCGTTTTTGTGTGGTGTGTGTGTGTGAGTCTTGAGTGTTTGGTATATGTGCGTCTGTTATTTGTGTATGTGGTGTGTGTTTGTGTGAAGGGTGTGTATGCATGTGTGTGGTATGTATGTGTGTGTTTGTGTGTGTGTGTGTATGTGTATGTGTTTTTGTGTGTAGTATACGGGTATGTGCGACTGTTATTTGTGTCTGTGGTGTGTGTTTGTGTGAGGGGTGTGTATGCATGTGTGTGTTTGTGTGTGTGTGTATGTGTGTGTGTATGTGTTTTTGTGTGTATGTGTTTTTGTGTGTAGTATACGGGTATGTGCGTATGTTATTTGTGTGTGTGGTGTGTGTTTGTGTGAGGGGTGTGTATGCATGTGTGTGGTATGTATGTGTTTGTTTGTGTGTGTGTGTATATGTGTTTTTGTGTGTAGTATACGGGTATGTGCGACTGTTATTTGTGTGTGTGGTGTGTGTTTGTGTGAGGGGTGTGTATGCATGTGTGTGGTATGTATGTGTGTGTTTGTGTGTGTGTGTATGTGTGTGTGTATGTGTTTTTGTGTGTAGTATACGGGTATGTGCGTCTGTTATTTGTGTGTGGTGTGTGTTTGTGTGAGGGGTGTGTATGCATGTGTGTGGTATGTATGTGTGTGTTTGTGTGTGTGTGTATGTGTGTGTGTGTTTTTGTGTGTATGTGTTTTTGTGTGTAGTATACGGGTATGTGCGTCTGTTATTTGTGTGTGGTGTGTGTTTGTGTGAGGGGTGTGTATGCATGTGTGTGTTTGTGTGTGTGTGTATGTGTGTGTGTATGTGTTTTTGTGTGTATGTGTTTTTGTGTGTAGTATACGGGTATGTGCGTATGTTATTTGTGTGTGTGGTGTGTGTTTGTGTGAGGGGTGTGTATGCATGTGTGTGGTATGTATGTGTGTGTTTGTGTGTGTGTATGTGTTTTTGTGTGTATGTGTTTTTGTGTGTAGTATACGGGTATGTGCGTATGTTATTTGTGTGTGTGGTGTGTGTTTGTGTGAGGGGTGTGTATGCATGTGTGTGGTATGTATGTGTTTGTTTGTGTGTGTGTGTATATGTGTTTTTGTGTGTAGTATACGGGTATGTGCGACTGTTATTTGTGTGTGTGGTGTGTGTTTGTGTGAGGGGTGTGTATGCATGTGTGTGGTATGTATGTGTGTGTTTGTGTGTGTGTGTATGTGTTTTTGTGTGTAGTATACGGGTATGTGCGTATGTTATTTGTGTTTGTGGTGTGTGTTTGTGTGAGGGGTGTGTATGCATGTGTGTGGTATGTATGTGTGTGTTTGTGTGTGTGTGTATGTGTTTTTGTGTGTAGTATACGGGTATGTGCGACTGTTATTTGTGTGTGTGGTGTGTGTTTGTGTGAGGGGTGTGTATGCATGTGTGTGGTATGTATGTGTGCGTTTGTGTGTGTTTTTGTGTGTAGTATACGGGTATGTGTTTGTGTGTATATGTAAGTGTGTGTGTGTGGTTTCTGTGTGTCTGTTATATGTGTGTGTGGTATATGTGTTTTTGTGTTTTATGTGTATGTGTGGTGTGTGTATGTCTGGTGTGTGCATGTCTTTTTCGTGTGTGTTATTGTGTGAGGGGTGTGTATACATATGTGTGGTATGTATGTGTGTGTTGTGTGTGGTGTGTATGTATGTGCATATGTGTGTGTGTGTGTTTTTGTGTGTAGTATTTGTTTGCATGTAGTAATGTTTGTTATACGTGTGTGGTGTGCGGCTATGTGTTTGCTTGTATATGTAAGTGTGTTTGTGTGTGGTTTCTGTGTGTCTGTTATATATGTGTGTGTGTGTTTTGATAGGGGTATATGTGCATGTGTGTGTATGCATTTTTGCATGGTGTGTGTGTGAGTCTTGAGTATTTGGTATATGTGTGTTTGTTAAATGTGTGTGTGGTGTGTGCATGCCTTTTTGTGTGTGGTGTGTGTTTGTTTGAGGGCTGTGTATGCATGTGTGTGGTGTGTATGTACGTGCATATGTGTGTGTGTGTGTTATTTGTGTGACTGTTACATGTGTGTGGTATATGTGCATGTGTGTGTGTGTGTGTGTCTGTGTGTATACGTGTTTGTGGTACATGTATGTGAATCTTCATCTGAATTATAATGTGGTAATAGTCTGTGACTGACAGTGAGAGTGTGTGTTGTGTCTCTCAGGCTGTGGGAATGCTCTATCTGCATGAGGTTCTGAAGCCCATCATCAACCGCATCTTTGAGGAGAGGAAATATGTGGAGCTGGATCCCTGCAAGATCGACCTGAACCGCTGCAGGTGCAATGATACACACATACACGCACGCATGCACAAAAAGGTTGCTGGTTCGAGTCCCGGCTGGGTCACTTGGCGTTTCTGTGTGGAGTTTGCATGTTCCCCCTGTGTTGGCGTGAGGTTTCCTCCAGGTGCTCTGGTTTCCACCTCAGTCCAAACACATGCACTATAGGGGAATTGATCAACTAAATTGGCTGTAGTGTATGAGTGTGTGTGTGAGAATGAGTGTGTATGGGTGTTTCCCAGTACTGGGTTGCAGCTGGAAGACCATCTGCTGTGTAAAACATCTGCTGCAATAGTTGGCGGGTCATTCCGCTGTGGCGACCCTTGATTAATAAGGACTTAGCCGAAGGAAAATTAATGAACAAATACATGAGCAGTGCTTGAGCATCACTTGTGGTGTTGTCATTCACTAGGCAGGAAAAACACTGGATGTGATGTTTCTACCACTACTAAACCGTATATGTTCTCCCTCTACCCTTAAACCCAACAATTACCGGATACAATCTGTACTTTCACCTTTCAAAATACACAATTCTAACGTTTTCCTGATACAGTATCTCTCCCTTCAGTGATAAATGCAAGATTGACATAGCCACTCTCTTACTTAAAATATTTAAAACTCTATCTCAAATTTTATATTGTGAATTAGTTTTCGACCTACTTTTGGTCAAATTCAGAATTTCAGACAAAACTAGATCACTCCAGGATTCTCAAAAACCACTGTTGTCTTACAGTCTTATTGTGGCAAAGACGCTGGTGCTATGGTTTTGGAAATCAACAGAATCCCCATCATTTGGATCTTGGCTGGAAGAATTAACTAAATTAGCACATTTGGAAAGGATTAGATTTCTTATGGCAAAGAAACAGAAAAAACTTGACAAGATTTGATCTTGAAAGCGTAGGTTAAAAACCAAGATGGTGAAGGTCACACCTACAGTACTTCATAAGCTTTAGTCCCAGGGGTGGGGTGGGTTTTAGGGGTTAGTTATTTTGTGTGTTTGTTTTTTTTAAGTGTATTCTGGGTTTATACGAAATACTTAACTATTTTATTTTATTACCGATATTATTATTTTTTTTCTTTTATTTATTTTTTTTAATCTGTGTGATATTTAATTTATTTCTTTTTTGCAAAAAAAAAAAAAACTTGAGATGTTGTAATATTTGCTGTAATGTTGTGCAATGCAATGAATATCTCAATAAAACCATGAAACAAAATGCACAATTCTGTCTGATTTATGAGCATGTTTACCAGTGGGGACTCAAATTGAGGTCCCTGTGAGTCTGTGCATTCAGATTTAAGTCTCCATTGGGATTTAAAAAAACATGCACATACACACAGAAACACACACACACACACATGCACACAGAGAGATGTTTCCAGGCAACAGCTCTGAACTCCACAAACTTCATCTCTTGCAGTGACGTTTGCCTCTTAGATCTATGTATAGCGTGAGTTCAGCACATCTGAAATGTCTCTGAGCATGAAAAAAACACACCTCCAGAAGTGTCTCATATACTGTACTTGTGTGTGTGTGTGTGTTACGCCCTCGGGGCGAAACAAGTAAAAAATAAGAGGGGGAAGCCAAAAATCACGTTACAAAAGTTTTATTTAAGCCCACTGTGATCAAACATTAAGCAAGAACGCCCCGCCAACTCGCACGCCGCTGGTCTCCGTCCCAACCCTTAGCCGGAAGAATCCGCCTCCCAAACAGTGGCAGGACGCTGATAAAGGAGCGCTCACTTAGACTCAGGTGTTCCCCATCCACCTGATTATGCCCCGCAATGTTACAGCGCATCTGTAGAGGGAGCAAAACAGACACACAGACAGACACGGAAGACAAATGACAGCGCAGCAGGCGTCACACCCTCCCCCATAAACAGGAAACAACGTTTCCATACAATAAACCATAAACATGTACATAATAAAAAGAAAGTGAATACAAACCCATATTTACAAGGGGGCCCTAGACAGGGCGTCGGCCACTACATTCTCAGAGCCTTTTAAGTGCCGAATGTCCAAATGAAAAGGTTGGAGAAACAAGCACCAGCGCATAAGCCGTTGGTTAGGATTTTTAAGCGAGTGCAAAAAGGTAAGAGGATTATGATCGCTATAAATCGTTAAAGGTGAACTATCTCCTCCCACATACACCTCAAAGTGTTGGAGAGCCCAAATTAATGCGAGCGCTTCTTTTTCGATGGTAGAATAATTCCGTTGATAACTATTGAATTTTCGTGAGAAAAAACAAACCGGACGCTCGATGCCCACATCATCCTCTTGAACCAACACTGCACCCGCTCCCTCTTTACTGGCATCCACCATAATCTTAAATGGTTCTCCTAGCCGGGGAGCCATCAGGACTGGTGCTGACGTAAGCAACGCCTTCACTGCATCAAACGCAGTTTGACAAGACTCGGACCACACAAATAAAGCTTTGGACTTAAGCAGATCAGTTAAAGGGGCAACCACTGTGGAAAAGTTTCTACAAAAACAGCGGTAAAACCCTACAAGTCCCAAAAAGCGCATTAATTCTTTCTTAGTGACAGGCACCGGATATTCATCTATCGCCTGCACCTTCGCCCTCACTGGACGCACCTGTCCTTGTCCCACTACCTTGCCCAGGTACGTCACCGTCGCCCCTGCAAATTCGCATTTAGCGAGATTGATGGTAAGGTTGGCCTGCGAGAGGCGATCGAGAAGGCGGCGCAAACGACAAAGATGCTCCGGCCAGCTATCACTCACAACAATCGTATCGTCCAAATAAACGGTAACCCCTTCTAATCCCGCGACTATTTTGTTCATTAATCTCTGAAACGTTGCGGGCGCGTTTCGCAGCCCGAAGCTCATAACCCGGTAGGAGAATAACCCATCAGGTGTTATAAACGACGATAATTCCCTCGCACGCTCACTTAAGTAGACCTGCCAATAGCCCTTAAGTAAATCCAATTTAGTCACAAATTTTGCAGCACCGACCTGATCAATACAATCCTCCATCCTCGGTAGAGGAAAGGAGTCTGGTTTTGTTACTGAATTTAATTTTCTATAGTCCGTACAAAAGCGGAAACTATCGTCGGACTTCCGAACTAAAAGACACGGAGATGACCAGCAAGAGGAAGAGGGTTCAGCCAGTTTATTGTCGAGCAAATACTGAACTTCTGCTCTCAATACATCACGTTTATTCAGGGGAACACGATAAAAGCGCTGGCGGATAGGCGTGGCTTCCCCCACATCTATATCATGCGTCAAAACACTCGTCTGTGTCGGTACATCGGAAAATAACTGTGGAAACTCCGATAACAACTGACAGCATCAGCCACGGGAGGCCCTCCTCCCAATCTCTGTCCATCTCAACGCAATAAGCCCGGAGCAAGGATTTTAAGGTGGAATGGAAGCGCTCTAGCGCACCTTGACTTTGCGCATGATACGCAGTGGACAAATTGTGCTTAATCCCCAAATGACGAAGTACTTCGGCAAACAAGTTTGAAGTAAAATTACTTCCCTGATCGGACTGAATAACTTTAGGTAAGCCAAAAATAGAAATAAACTGAGTGAGAGCTTTAACAATAGCCTTAGTGTTAATAGAACGCAAAGGAAACGCGGCCGGATAACGAGTGACCTGGCACATCACTGTTAGCAGATATTCACTCCCCGCTTTCGAGCGAGGGAGTGGCCCAACACAGTCAATGATGAGATGCTCGAAAGGTTGGCATACGGCAGAAATGGGCTGCAGAGGCGCCGGTTTTAACGGCTGATTAGGCTTACCAGTCAACTGGCATGTATGACAGGTTTTAACATAACTGGCGACATCTTTTTTGATTCGTGGCCAGTAAAAATAACGAAGAATTCTGTCATACGTCTTTTTAATGCCAGCATGACCGGCAAGACCATCATGGGCAGTTTTTAAAACTACCGGCCGCCATTTAACGGGCACCACCACCTGGACAAAAGGATCCCCCACACAAAAACCAGCATGTGGAGACCATTTTCTCAATAATACCCCATCTCTGATGAAATAACCCTGTGCCCGGTTCCGAATATCAACATCATCATAAACTTGCTCATACTGAGCTTTTAAAGTTACATCGCTCTGCTGTTCCTTCGAGAGCTCTTCCCTAGAAACGGCCAGTGGGTAATCAGTTAACGGAAAAAAATGTTCAGTACTTACAGGTTTTACTTCAGATTGCGCCCGGCTAGCAGATCGAGTCACTGCACAAGCAACAAACACATCAGGATTTTGCGGAGCACTCTCATCCAGACAGTCACAATAGGGAGGCGGGTTAGAAACTATCAAAGGTGGCGTTTCCCTAACCCAAACGCGTCCGCCCGCCAGATTATTGCCAAGAATAAGTGACACGCCTTCAACGGGCAGAACAGGTCGCACGCCAAGCTCTACATCGCCCTGCACTAAGTCACAATTCAGAGTCACTTTATGTAAGGGTACAGATAATGTATTTAATCCAATGCCACGAATTAACAACGATTTACCAGTGTCAGACTCCAGTGAAAACGGCAATATAGATTCCAAAATAAAGGAAGCCGATGATCCTGTATCTCGGAGAATTTTTACTGCTATCCTATTACCACTTTTAAGTGACACAAAACCATCCGAAATAAACGGATTAAAAATATCCTGGCGGTCTAACACGCTTGATGTATTCGCCGGTGTTTCAGCTGACAGAGCGGACAGCGGTACAGGACCCACAAGCGCAGCGGGCTTTACAAAACCGGCGGATTTAGTTAGCTGTGCTTTGGCACTTTTTGATTTAAGAACGGGACAATTTGATTTCCAATGCCCTTCTTCTAAGCAGTAGTTACAAGTCAAATCGTGTCTATTTGATGGACTTTTAGGACGCCTTGCCTGGTTCAAATAAACGGATGGAGAACTTAAGCAGGGAGAAAGGCGATCACTTCTGAACCCGTCTGCACGAGTTTTATGAATGAGTTCCCACTCATCGGCCAGCACTGCTGCCTGGGACGCGGTCTTAACATTACGCTCGGCAATGTAAGTGACAACAATATCTGGAAGCGTATTTTTAAATTGCTCCAATAAAACCAAATTTATCAGATCATCCAAGGTGGTCACTTCTGCCGACATACGCCAACGATTAAATCGCAAAGTTAGATCTCTCACAAATTCCACATGCGTTTGATTGGATTCACGCCCCAAAGAACGAAACTGCTGGCGATAACTTTCCGGCACACGCTCATAAATCTTTAAAACAGATGACTTCACATTTTCGTAAATTTGACTCTCCTCAACTGATAAAGCAGAATACGCTTGCTGGGCCTTTCCCGTCAAAACGCACTGAAGGAGTAAGGTGCGCTCAATGTCACTCCACTTATAAGCTACAGCAATCCTCTCAAATAACAGAAAAAAAGTTTCCACATCAGACTCATTAAACGGCGGAACCAAGCGCAAATTATTAACAATATCCAATTTAGGAGAGGAGGCTACAACACTTTCAGCAGGGAACTTACCCTCTTTTAGAAGATCAAGTCGTTTCTGCTCGACCTGCACGCGCTGCTGCTCCAATCGACTCTCCTCAATCTTATGTTCTATTTTAGCTTTCTCACAATCTAAACGCCGCTTTTCACACTCAGTGTCGCGCTGCAACATCAACAACTCCTTCTGCTGCTCGAATGAAAGTGCACCAAACCCAGGTTGTATCGGAGCCGGTGCTTCCACCAGCACATTCAGATCAAACAGCGACGCTTTTAAAATCTGCTTTATCCCCTCCTTCGTTCTCTTCTGAAGTGCGGAGAGCTCAATTTCGTAATGAGTTGCTAATTCTAATAATTGATCCTTCGTCATTAAGTCTAATAAGTCCTCCGACGGAGTTTGAACAAACGTTTCCACAACACTCGCCATAGGAAAAAAAAATCCAATTAACTCCAATCCAATAATAATAATAATAATAATATCACCGTTATTGCAACCAATCACACAGAAATAAAACCTCCCCGACTCTTCACTAATGTAGACCCTAATCTTCAACTGGCCCAAGACCGGGAATTTATGCACTATATACCGCAAGTTTGGGAGAACCACCAATGTACAAGTAATTCCCCAAACCTCGGCCGTGCTCCCGAGACAAATGCTACCAAGCCCCGAGCCAGCCAAAAACAACAAACTAAAATAAAAAAAATAACGTATCCGAAGACACGTTCTTCACCTACCCGGGGACAGTTTATTTCTGCACAATTTGGCTAGGTTTCTTTTGACGGATTAGACTATGATTAGAACTTAATCAAATATTACACTTGGGCAGGACGGAGACCACAAATTGCCTGCCAACTACTACATTCCCCCTCCTAACAAAATAAGCTAATAATCAAAGCAAAACATAATAAAATAAAACACTTACCAAACGAAAATCTAACCAAAACAAACCGATCGACGCAAAAAATAGTCTTCACAAGGACGAGCCCCCAATTGTTACGCCCTCGGGGCGAAACAAGTAAAAAATAAGAGGGGGAAGCCAAAAATCACGTTACAAAAGTTTTATTTAAGCCCACTGTGATCAAACATTAAGCAAGAACGCCCCGCCAACTCGCACGCCGCTGGTCTCCGTCCCAACCCTTAGCCGGAAGAATCCGCCTCCCAAACAGTGGCAGGACGCTGATAAAGGAGCGCTCACTTAGACTCAGGTGTTCCCCATCCACCTGATTATGCCCCGCAATGTTACAGCGCATCTGTAGAGGGAGCAAAACAGACACACAGACAGACACGGAAGACAAATGACAGCGCAGCAGGCGTCACAGTGTGTGTGTGTGTGTGTGTGTGTGTGTGTGTATAGGGGCTGTCACCATTAGGAAATATGGCTGACGATTAATTGACTCACACATAAATGCAGTAATGTGATTAATTGTCTGTTCAGATGGTTATTGTCTGTGTGTGTACTGCAAACTTTGTGACACCATTTGTGTTTGACTCATCATTGCAGAAAGGCTTGAATAAACTCCACCACAAATACATTAAATAAACTTACTGTGGCATTCATTCATTCGCCACAGCGGAATGAACCGCCAACTTATCCAGCATATGTTTTGCCCATCGCATGCCCTTGCAGCCGCAACCCATCACTGGGAAACACCCAAACACTCTCATTCACACACATACACTCTTACACTTAGCTTATCCAATTCACCTGTACCACATGTCTCTGGACTTGTGGGGGAAACCGGAACACCCAGAGAAAACCCACGCAAACTTCAATTTTCTCAACGACATGCACAGATTATTATTCACCAAACAACTAGCAATGTGAGCTAACAAAGTCCCTCTGATTTCATGTGTACTTACTTTAATAATCGTAAAAGGCCACCTGTACCTGTATGTGCCTGCAGGCGTATCTCCTTTAAAGGCTCGGCGTCGGAGGCGGAGGTGCGGGAAAGCAGCGTTTCTGTCCTGCAGGCGTATCTGAGCAGCATCATGGAGGCCATCGTGAGCTCCGTATCCCAGTGTCCTCCTGTGATGAGGGTCGTCTTCAAACAACTGCATAAACGAGTGGAGGAGCAGTTTCCAGAGCCGGAGAATGAGGTCAGGACACTAAACTACGAGGAGGTACACAAATTAGGCACTTGTGTATATGCACAGCGAGTGTTTTTAGGCAATGATAAACGTTAATGTGACTATTTCATCAAGTTTCTTTTACAGCATCGATGTTGTAATTAAAATACATTCAGTTAAACAGACTTAAGCGTTCATTTATGCTGAGTTTAGACTGCATGACTTTCAAAGTAGTCAGATGTTTTCACACTGCATGACTATCAAATCAAATCACTTTTATTGTCACATCATCATTGTCACATATCTAGGGTAGTGTTCCGTCACTGCTGTGTTTCAAGTGGTGCACACTGCAGAGCCACTTGGGAAGAGCTGAACTCTAGCAGGGGGGACCTTGAGCTCTAGGTCCTCCTTCCTTGTACTTCTTCCATACCTGTCAACATTGTGATGTGAAAATAAGGGATATGCCCACCATAATAAGGGATTTCCCCAACACCACCCCCCCCCCCCCTAAAAAAATCCCAAAATTACTAAATATGTTCACTTGGAGCTGTTTCATTGTAAATAAACAGTTAAATGGTCAGTAATATGTTTTATTAATATTATTATTAACAAAAGAAAAAATAAATACATGCATTAGCAGCAAATACATTAGCAAACTTCAGCTTATTAAAATTAATAGTTATTATAATGAAATAGAATCAAGCTATCAATCTCATTAGCCGTTTCTCCACTGTATAACTTATAGGGCTCTATTTTGATGGTCCATGTGCAGGGCGCAAACGCTTTCAGGGCGTGTCAGGAACCGTTTTTGCTAATTTAAGGACGGGAAATCTGCCTTGCGCCGTGGCGCATGGTCTAAAAGGGTTGAGCTTATTCTCTTAATGAGTTATAGGTGTGTTTTGAGAATAAACCAATCAGAGTCTCATCTCCCATTCCCTTTAAGAGCCAGCTGCGTCGCGCCAGGAGCGCATTCGCTATTTACAGGACGCAAAGTAAGTCTAAGTGGAAAAAATTATCATTTCACTAGCAAACAGTTCACAGTTTTTCTTAACAGAAGACAGTTAAACAGAGCATCTACTGCGTGAGAATGAGAGATAATGGATCACTTTCACTCTTGGATAGGGAAACCTTTATGCACAGACATCAATTAGTCTATAAATAAATACTTGTGTTTGTTAAGTGCAAAGATTTGTTTCAAAACTATTTCTAAATTCAGTTCTAATTTCCAGCAAACGAATAAATGAACAATAATAAGGAAGTGTGCTCAAAAACCTGAGTTATATCCTAAAACACATGCTGTGCCCCATATGGTCTAAAACCTGACAGGTGGGCAAATCTAAGCTTGTTTTTAATAAAACAGATATAAATATGGATATAATAAATAATACTGCTAATAATAATAACATTATACAAAAGCAAATTGTTATGAATGAACTGAAAAAGCCTCCCGAGATGAAGAAGACAAAAAAGCAGTGATTTTTTATATTTATGTAGGCTAGAAAATAATATGTTTTGTAATATTTTAATCCTTTATATTTATATCCTATATCTATTCTTATTATATCCTATATATATATATCCTTAATATTTAAATGTTTTCATATGTAAAGATATTTGCCTGTTGCTCTCTGGTGTGTATTAAGCAGTGTGTAAGCGAGGCGCAACTCTGCGCTGGAGTTTAGACCGGGTTAGTTTTGGTCTAATGAAAAATCTATTATAGTTTCTCAAAATAGCAACGCGCCAGCGGTCCGCCTCAGAACGCCTTGCTTTTAAGACCAGAACGCCTATGGGCGCACATATGAGCGCTAATGCATTTGCTATTTAGACAGCGTAGCGCACCGCCTCAAAATGACTCTTGCGCCAAGCTGAAACTACCAAAAGACTATTGCGCTGCGCCTTGCGCCACACTGCGCCGGGTGTATGATAGGGCCCTAACATTCTGATTAAAGAGCAACGAATGAATCTCTCATTTATTAAGATTTTTTTAATTACGTTAAATAACAGAGGTGTCACTTTAAAAATGCAGACGTGATAATAAAAGCATTCGACTGCTTTCCTAACTTTTTATGCTCATTTAAGACGAAATTAGTTGTGTTTGAGAAAAAACAACAACAAGATCGACATCCTTATATGTTATTATTATTAATTATGTGTGTATGTCTGTTTAAACACGCACCCAAAAGCCAGACTTTCTCTCCGCTTCAAATCGCGTGTACAGAATCTGTTTGGGAAACAGCATCTGTTTATCACTATGGAGCGCGTCAGCTGACAGTCACGCACCGCTATATGACTGTTTTGAGGATTGTATAGGATGGGCGACGGCACCTGTAATCAAAAGGAAATGGAATCGCGATGTTTTTAGTATTTATTTATAAGTGTTTTCATTTCTAAACAAAGCGAAAGCACAGAAGACTCACGTTTTAGAGCAAAGGGGCAACCCCTGGTGGTTCGGCCGTATGGGTTGCGTATAGGGAGGCTCAACTGTTCAGAGAAAGACTGAAAATAAGGGAGAAATACAGGAAAATACCTTTACGGGATGATAGCAGGATAGAACAGTAAAATACGGGAGAATCCTGGGAAAAACGTGAGGGTTGACAGGTATGTTCTTCTACTAATGATGTCATTGGGGGTTGGGGTTAGGTGTACGCATTAAAACAGCTTATAGCAGGAGGAGCTCAAGCTCCCCCTCGCTGGAGCTCAAGTGGCTCTGCAGCTAGCAGTGTCTCCTGTGTTTACACTGTAGGATGGATCAGCGACAGAGGGTTTCATGCTGTGTTCACACCAGACGCGGTACACACAGATAAATCGCGCTATTCGAGCCTAAATAGACACGTGAACGTTTTGAGTTTACTCGCTTCATTTGCACATCAAAATCTGCTTCATTCGCACGTCAAATCAACTTCACAATAGACGCAGAATCCCGTCATGGGCAGGGCTTCTGTCTGGCTTGTAGGGATGGTATACAGTTTAACCCAAAGAATGACCAGTCTAACATTTACATTTAGTCATTTAGCAGACGCTCTTATCTAAAGCGACTTACAAATGAGGACAAGGAAGCAATTTACACAACTATAAAAGCAACAATGAATAAGTGCTGTAGGCAAGTTTCAGGTGTGTAAAGTGTAAGAAGCAAAACATTATAATAATTCATTTTCTTTGTAAATGGCGCCTTTCTAGACACCCAAGGTCGCCTTACAATAAGCATCAGCAGACATGCTAAACAAATGAAACATTACTAAAAACAATCATTGACCAAACAAGTTAAAACGCAAAAGCGAATATAAAAGAACATAATAAAACATGATTAAAAAAAAAATTGTTAAGTAAAAGCCTGCTTAAAAAGATGGGTCTTTAGACGTGATTTAAAATTGTGAAGACTGTCACTGCTCCTAAGATCTACTGGAAGTGAGTTCCATAGCCGAGGAGCCATAGAGCTAAAAGATCTGTCTCCCATTGTGCTCAATTGAGTGCGAGGTGGTGCCAGGGTGAAGTTGTTGGCTAATAATAGTTTTTTTTTTTTTTGAGTACAGTTAGTGGTGGTGCAGATTAGGAAGTGAAGTGTAGACTAAGTAGTTGAGTTTTTAGTGGTTTCTTGAAGACAGCGAGTGACTCTGCTGTTCTGATGCAGTTAGGGAGTTCATTCCACCAACTGGGCAGATTAAACGCGAGAGTTCGGGAAAGTGATTTCTTCCCTCTTTGGGATGGAACCACGAGGCGACGTTCATTCACAGAACGCAAGTTTCTGGAGGGCACATAAATCTGCAGAAGTGAGAGCAGATAAGAAGGAGCAAAGCCAGAAGTCGCTTTGTGAGCAAACATCAGAGCTTTAAATTTAATGCAAGCAGCAACTGGCAGCCAGTGCAAACGGATGAGCAGCGGAGTGACATGTGCTCGTTTAGGTTCATTAAAGACCACTCGTGCTGCTGCGTTCTGAAGCAGCTGAAGAGATTTGATAGAGTTAGCTGGTAGCCCGGCTAGCAGAGAGTTGCAATAATCCAGTCTGGAGAGAACAAAAGCTTGAACAAGGAGTTGAGCTGCATGTTCAGATAGGAAGGGTCGGATCTTTCTGATGTTATAGAGTGCGAATCTGCACGATCGAGCAGTTCTAGAAATGTGCTGAAGAGGTTTGATAGAGTTAGCTTGAAGCCCAGCTAGTAGAGAGTTGCAATAGTCCAGACCTCTGACCTAGTTTGGTGGTTTCTGAAAATAGTTATAAAGAGACAGGCAAATGCACTGAACATTCCTATATTAAGCAATGTATTAACTTATTCATTAATTAAAATCAATTCAAAGTTAAATACTCATTCAAGCTGATCACAGAGAGCTGGAACATATGTTTTAATCCCGGTGTATTTGCAAAAAATGTTCTGTGGCCTCGTGTATAAATGTTATTAGGGAGACATGGCACATGTCAGTCAATTCGGTGGGTGGGGAAACTGCACTCCTATGTCACGTTGTGGTGGGCCTCAAAATCACTAGGATCTGGGTCCTGTTTTAACATCAGGAAAATTTAAAAAGAGACTTTTTGTGTCTATGACTTCAATATACTCCAATATTCAGTTCTGTCCAAACAGCTTACAAAAGTTGATTCTCATCATAGTTGCCCTTTAAGTACAGTAACAACACTCGGTTACTGTCCCCCATTGGATCAGGACTGATACTGATGATGATAATGAGTGTTTTTCTCATTTACATTGTCATTTAACAGATGCGTTTGTTTAAAGCGACTTACAGTTGGAGGCATTCAGTGATTCAACAAGAAAAGGCAACACACACAAGTGCTGATTACACAAAGCAACCGTTTGTGCTCAGATAATTTAGTGTTAGAGTAATAGTGTTTCTACAGGTGGTTTGTCAAACCCACTCACCTCCGCGTTTCTCTCTCCTGCAGGATGCGAAGTATTTGGCCATCAGTGGTTTCTTCTTCCTGCGTCTGTTTGCTCCTGCGATTCTCACACCCAAACTCTTCCAGCTGAGGGATCATCATGCAGACACACGCACCAGCCGGACACTCCTGCTGCTCGCTAAGGTACAGCACAGCATTACTGTAGTAAAACACTCAAAACATTCATTTTCCTTCAGCTTAGTCCCTTATTTATCAAGGGTTGCTACAGCAGAATGAACCGCCAACTATTCTAGCATATGTTTGACGCAGCAGATGCCCTTCCAGCTGCAGTGCAGTACTGGGAAACACCCATACACACTCATTCACGCACACATGCACTCATACACTACGGTCAATTTAGTTCATCAATTCCCCTATAGCGCATGTGTTTGGACTGTGCAGGGCAACCAGAGCACCCGGAGAAAACCCACTAAAAACATGTTCATCCATTAAATGCATGCTTTAAATTACTGATTTATGCATCATTCAGGAGAAAGTGAAATATATAAACATATAAAGTGGCAGGTATGAGTTTTGAACAAGTCATGTCTTAATAATAATATTACTAAAGCAACTGTTGACATATATATAAATATGTGATGACAGTAAATAATTTGGTCCCACTTTATATCAAGTGTCCTTAACTAATATGTACTTACACAGGAACTAATAGTTTGTTACAATGTACTAATTGTGTAAATACATGTATTTATTGTGTACCTATGCCTGATTAAATACATGTAAGTAATTACATCTGTAATTAACTTCTGTAATTACATTTGTAAATACACTGTTGACCATCCCTTACACCTTAACCCACCCTTAAACCTACCCATGCCACCAAACCTGTCTATAACCCAACCTCTATCCCAACTCAAAATCACCACAAGTGTTCTCAAATACATTATAAACACAGTAAGTACATTGTATTTATTTTTTGATGTAAGTACATAGTAGTTATGGACACTTAATATAAAGTGGGACCAATAATTTTCTTCAAGACACTCTTATATAGAATTTTACTCTTGTAAAGAATTCTTCTATACAGCTTAAAGTGACATTTAAAGGCTTCACTAGGTTAATTAGGGTAACTAGGCAGGTTAGGGTAATTAGGCAGGTTATTGTATAATGATGGTTTGTTCTGTAGACTATCAAAAAAAATTAGCTTAAAGGGGCTGACAATTTTGTCCCAAAAAATGTTTTTAAAAAAAATTAATAACTACTTTTATTCTAGCCGAAATAAAACAAATAAAACTTTCCCCAAAAGAAAAAAATATTATCAGACATACTGTGAAAATTTCATTGCTCTGTTAAACATCATTTGGGAAATATTTAAAAAAGAAAATAAACAAAAAACAAATAATAAAAATGAATAAATGAAAGTAGAAATCACTCAAAATGTTGACAAAACAGTCATAAAAATATGAATATGCTGTAAAATAAAATAAAAATCCAACATTAATGCACACCAAAGCATAAAACTGAATGTAAAAATGTATACATTATGGAGTACAATAACATTATTTTTCAAACATAAATGCATGCAAAATCAAACAATTAAATGTAAAATAAAATATAGTACAAAAAAATAAAGTACAAAAAAACTATTTTCAAACTGAAACTGCGTCCACAATACCATAAAATTAAATGCAAAGCATAAAAAAGGTCAAATAAACATTATGCAGTACAATAACTATATATATACAGTTGAAGTCAGAATTATTAGCCCCCCTGAATTATTAGCACGCGTTTATT
>NC_141028.1:2817500-2900000 GCF_052040795.2 Danio rerio
CCAGTTGGATGTCGTATTTTGACGCTCCTGTTATTTTGCAATGTTTTAACTTTACAGTAATTGTACTTTTTAGAAAGATTGCACATATTATCGTTCATTTGATACTGAGCCTTTAATAGTCATTTATAAGGCATTTATAAAGCATGAATAGTCCTCACTTAAGGTTACAAAACTGCATGAAGTTGAGTTAATAAATCATTTATTAACATATTAGTTAACCATTAATATATGCCTGAATAATAAGACATATAAATGTTGATTTCATTAGTTTATTAATCATTTACTAACTCATTCTGAATGGTCCTGAAAACCCTCAACTACTCTTAAATACAAACAGTTTGTAAATAATTTGATACTTAATATAGTAATGAAAAATAAATCATTAACTAAGTATGAAAATACAATTATTAAGCACATTATATAGGTGCTTATAAGGCAAGAATAGAGCATTTGTAGCTGCAGTTATAAACTGCTTACTAACACTTATTAATGTAGAGTTAATGCTTAACAGATCATGAATTCTCTATTTGCTAATGCTTAATAAATGATTTATAGTGTGTAGTTATAAAGTGTTACCGATATTTTTTAATACACTAATGTGTATTTATATAGTGCATTTATTGTGTATGGTCATACACCCAAAGCGCTTCACAATCATGAAGGGGGGGGGGGGGGGGGTCTCTTTACACCACCACCAGTGTGCAGCATCCACTTGGATGATGCGACGGCAGCCACAGGACAACAACGCCAGTGTGCTCACCACACACCAGCTATTGGTGGAGTGGAGAGACAGTGATAGAGCCAATTCGGTGGAAGGGGATGATTGGGAGGCCATAATGGGTAAGGGCTGATTAAGGGACTTTGGCCAGGACACCGGGGTTACACCCCTGCTCTTTACGAGAAGTGCCATGGGATTTTTAATGACCACAGAGAGTCAGGACCTCGGTTTAATATCTCATCAGAAAGACGGCGTCCCCTTCCCTTTTACTGGGGCATTAGGACTAACACAGACCACAGGTTGAGCGCCCCCTGCTGGCCTCACTAACACCACTTCCAACAGCAGCCTAGTTTTTCCATGTGGTCTCCATCCAGGTACTGACCAGGCTCAGCCCTGCTTAGCTTCAGTGAGTAACCGCTCTTAGGCTGCAGGGTGACATGTGTACCATCTGACAGTACTAAACTTTTCATCATATACTTTGTTAACAATAATATTGTTTGTAAGTGTTTTGTTCTCTTGCATTCCTCAGATTACAATAAGTGTTTAACGTGTGTGTGTGTGTGTGTGTGCGTGCAGTGTGTGAATCTCGTCAGCGCGCTGTGTTTCTGCCGTCGGTCATCATGAAGGAAGGTTTCCTGCAGAAGCACAAGGCTGAAGGTCCTCAGCTGCTCAAACGCTTCACTTTTAAGAAACGCTATTTCTGGCTGAGCTCAGAGTCGCTGTCCTACGCCAAGAGCCCCGACTGGCAGGTTTGAACAATCTCACACACATCACACTTACTTCTGTTTACATTTCAGTGTTTCCTAGTTTTGTTTGGAAGTTTGTTGCCACCCTGGTATAAATATAGAGGTGAAGTCAGAATTATTAGTCCTCCTGTATATTTTATTCCTCAATTTCTGTTGATAGAGAGTAGATTTTTTTCAGCACATTTTTAAATAGAATAGTTTTAATAACTTATTTCTAATAGCTGATTTCTCTTTGCCATGATGACAGCACATCATATTTGACTAGATATTCTTCAAGACACTAGTATTCAGCTTAAAGTGACATTTAAAGGCTTCACTAGGGTAATTAGGGTAAAGTTAGGGTAATTAGGCAAGTCATTGTATAACAGTGGTTTGTTCTGAAGACAATCCAAAACAAGTATTGCTTAAGGGGGCGAATAATATTGACCTTAAATGGTATTGAGACAATTAAAACTGCTTTTATTCCAGCCAAAATAAAACAAATAAGACTTTCTCCAGAAGAAAAAAAAATTATTTGGGGGGCAAATAATTTTGACTTCAATTGTATATAAGGTAATTGCTTGAGTTTATTTTTAATATCCACAGGTTCAGCTAATATGTTGTAACATCTACTTCATATCAGTGTAATATTTTACTCAAACATAATTGCTTTCTGTCTTAAATTATAAAGACTTTATTGGCATATTCCTTTATCTCATATATATCAAAAGATAGAAAACATGCCATTTTGAGAAAAAAAACAGACCATGTACTAATTAAGTTAAACAAAATTTGTATATATTTTCTGTGCAACTAACTTATTAAATAATATAGGGGGTATATTAAATTTTGGAAATGACTCGCGTACACATACACACTCGCCGGCCACTTTATTAGGTACACCTTACTAATACCAGGTTGGACCCACCTTTGCCTTCAGAACTGCCTTAATCCTTTGTGGCATAGATTCAACAAGGTACTGGAAATATTCCTCAGATATTTTACTCCATATTGACATGATAGCATCACACAGTTGCCGCAGATTTGTTGGCTGCACTACCATGATGCCAATCTTCCATTCCACCACATCCCAAAGGTGCTCTATTGGATTGAGCTCTGGTGACTGTGAAGGCCATTTGAGTACAGTGAACTCATTGTCATGTTAGAGAAACCAGTCTGAGATGATTGAACTTTATGACATGGAGCGTTATCCTGCTGGAAGTAGCCATCAGAAGATGGAGACACTGTGCTCATAAAGGGACGGACATGGTCAGCAGCAATACTCAGGTAGGCTGTGGGGTTGACAGGATGCTCAGTTGATACTAATGGACCTAAAGTGTGCCAAGAAAATCTCCCCCCACACCCTTACACCACCACCAGCCTGAACCGCTGATACAAGGCAGGATGATCCATGCTTTCATGTTGTTGATGCCAAATTCTGACCCGAGCATCTGAATGTGTCAGCAGAAATGGAGACTCATCAGAGCAGGCAACGTTTCTCCAATCTTCTATTGTCCAGTTTTGGTGAGCCTGTGTGAATTGTAGCCTCAGTTTCCTGTTCTTAGCTGACAGGAGCGGCACCCGGTGTGGTCTTCTGCTGCTGTAGCCCATCCGCCTCAAGGTTGGATGTGTTGTGTGTTCAGAGATGCTCTTCTGCAGACCTCGGTTGTAACAAGTGTTTATTTGAGTTATTGTCTCCTCTGACCATCCGCCCACAGAACTGCCGCTCGCTGGATATTTCCTCTTTTTCAGACCATTCTCTGTAAACCCTAGAGATGGTTGTGCGTGAAAATTACAGTAGATCAGCAGTTTATGAAATACTCAGAGTAGCCCGTCAACAACCATGCCACGTTCAAAGTCTCTTAAATCCCCTTTCTTCCCCATTCTGATGCTCAGTTTGAACTGCAGCAGATCGTCTTGATCATGTCTACATGCCTAAATGCAGTGAGTTGCTGCCATGTGGTTGGCTGATTAGAAATTTGCGTCAACGAGCAGTTGGACAGGTGTACCTAATAAAGTGGCCGGTGAGTGTATATACTCTATTCTCTTGGAATAATTTTTTTTTCCTCAGAAAAAAACATGCAATTTTGAGTCATAAAAATGAAATAACTTGAATTAATTTGACTAATTAAATGAAAATTGTATACCTTTTCTGAGCATCTAAGTGAAACAATATTTACACGTCTTTTCTTTAAATATTTTTATTTTCCGTTAACATTTATTAATCTATTACAATAAACTCTGTGTTGATGGCTTAAGTTTTATTTAACAGTCATGATCCTGAGAAGCTGCTTAATATTCACTAGAGGAAACCGCATGATTGGCCATCTGCCTGACTCTGCCGCTCACACACATTCACACTCTATAACTGTGAGTGTCTGTGTGTGTGTGAATGTGTGTGTGTGTGTGTGTGTGTGTGTGCAGGTCCGCTCCACCATCCCCATTGCGCGTGTGTGCGCGGTGGAGCGTGTGGATGAAAATGCCTTTCAGCTGCAGCACGTCATGCAGGTCATTACACAGGACACTGATGGACAACTACACACCACATACCTGCAGTGCAAGGTGAACGCACACACTAATGTGCAACTACACATCACATGCACTCACAGTCATAGACACAAACACAGACTTACACACACACACACACACACACACACACACAAACTTGTCTTTCTGAATTGAGGAGACACTCTATAGTGTACTGGTATTACTATACTTGAGGACCACACACACACACATTGGGCCCTATCATACACCCGGCGCAATGTGGCGCAAGGCGCGGCGCAATAGTCTTTTGCTACTTTCAGCTCGGCGCAAGGATCATTTTGAGGTGTTGCGCCACACTGTTTAAATAGCAAATGCATTTGCGCTCAAATGTGCGCCCATAGGCGTTCTGGTCTTAAAAAGCAGGCGTGTTTTGGCGCGTTGCTATTTTGAAAAACTGCAAATAGTCTGATCTTTAGACCAGAACAAAGTCAGTCTATTGTCTGGCGCAAAGTGCGCCTGGCTTACACACTACACACAAGATGCAGAGCAATACACAAATATCTTTACATATGAAAAATATATAATATCTTAAGGATATATATATATATATATATATATATATATATATATATATATATATATATATATATATATATATATTTGATATAATAAGGATATATGTAGGATAAAAATAAAAATGATTAAAATATTACAAAACATTAATTTCTAGCCTACATGAATTTAAAAACCACTGCCGTCTTACTTTCTTCATCTCGGGAGGCTTTTTCAGTTCATTCAATTTGCTTTTGTATAATGTTATTATTATTAGCAGTATTATTTATTATATCCATATTTATATTTGTTTTATTAAAAACAAACCCTGTCAGGTTTTAGACCATATGGGGCACAGCAGGTGTATTTGGAAATAACTCAGGTTTTTGAGCACACTTTGTTGTTATTGTTCATTTATTCGTTTGCTGAAAATTAGAACTGAATTTAGAAATATTTTTTAAATAATCTTTGCACTTAACAAACAAAATTAATTATTTATAGGCTAATTGATGTCTGTGCGGGAAGGTTTCCCTATCCACGAGAGCAAAAGCGAAAGTAAACTTACTTTACGTCATGTGCGCTTATGGCGCGACGCGGCTGGCTCTTAAAGGGAATGGGAGATGAGACTCTGATTGGTTTATACTCAAAACACACCTATAACTCATTAAGAAAATAAACTCAACCCTTTTAGACCATGCGCCATGGTGCAAAGCGCATTTTCCCATCCTTAAATTAGCAAAAATGCATTCTGACACGCCCTGAAAGCGTTTGAAAATTGTTTTGACCGTCAAAATAGAGCCCACACTCTCTCTTTCTCTCTCTCTGGGTCAAACGCAGATTTGATCATCAAAGCATTAATAAATCATATTCATGAATTAAGATCATGTAGATTTCTGAATTGAGATCTTTCAATGATTAATAATGCAGATCTGCTGGTAACTCTTAGGTGAATCAGACTCTACATGTTTAGAAGCAGCTCCAGATCTCATATACTGTATGATTTTTCACCATATCTATAAGTGGCTCAGAACAGATGAGGGGGGAGAATAAATCACATTTCATGCAGATGTGTGTTCAACAAAGAGTCCTGTGGTAACATTACATGTCTTTACCTTTATTTTTTTAGCCCATGGTGTGTGAAAGTGTTAACATTTGTGTATGTTTGTGCATGTGTGTGTTTCAGAATGTGAATGAGCTGAATCAGTGGTTGTCTGCCATCAGGAAGGTCAGCATCTATAATGAACACATGCTGCCGTCGTTTCACCCTGGAGCTCATCCAGGAAACAAGTGGACCTGCTGCCTGCAGCCTGACCGCGCAGGTGTGTGTGTGTGCATGCGTGAAATAAGGAATAACTGACAAGAGCCTGTTAAATAATTAGAAAACAATGCAAACGAGCAGACACAGCTAATACCAAGTTAGAATTGCATGATTTTCAAAGTAGTCGTGTCACAGATCTTTTCACACTGCATGACTATCTGGGCTAGCGTTTCGTCGCTGCTTTGTTTACACTGCAAGATGGATCTGCAACAGGGACTTTCACATTGCATGACTTTACAATAGGAAGAATCGCCGACAACTTCGTTCAAACTACGTCTCACAGCCAAAAACACGTCGTATATCTTTTGTTATTAACTACATAATGAGAAAGAAGCCTTTAATGGGGTAGAAAATGTACATATTTGCTCACCTGGGTTTGAAGGGAATTAGCAATTTCTCCTTAACTTTCTTTTTTGACCCATGTTGCGATATTGCTCACATAACACGTCAAAGAGACACGGGTGCTCCTGCCAAATTATCAATAGTTTTTCCTTCATTTCTTGAGTCCTAATATACTGAAAATGAGCGCTTTTAACTTCTCTCTCAACCTCCCGCTGGCCTGCAGGTACACACACACACACACACACACACAAACACACTAGTCTAGTGAATGCTGCTCTCTCAAAACCTGTGGGGTTTTGGAGACGTCTGCATCAGCATATGGGGCATTAGAACAGGACGTGTGTTTGGATATAACTTAGTTTTCTGACCACACTTCATTATTATTGTTTATTTATTCCTTTGATGGAGATTAGAATTGAACTAAACTAAATTAAATCTGTAGGCTGATGGATGTCTCCTTACTCCACCAAAGTAAAGGAGTAAAGAGTAAAAGTGAAGAGAAAGTAAAGAGGCTGAATGGAGGAGGCTCGTTTTCTCGCTAGTGAAGCGTTCAGTTTTTACACAAAGTCAGCCATGTAAATAGCAAATGCACCATGGAGCGACACAACTGACTCTTAAGCCTAGTTCACACTACAGGATTTTAAACATCAGCAGATCGCTGTGCTGTTCACACTACATGACTTGACTTTGTGTCTTTTAATCTCTGTGGTGTTCACACTACGCAACACTCTGTGAATGATCCACACGAGGGGGGTCACACACTACATGATCTGACAACAACTCATTCCCCATCAGCTCATTCAAGCTACCAAACCACAGCCAATTAAAATTTGAGGGAGGAGTCGTCAGAAAAAGCTGAACACTATTGGCTGCTTGTGTGTGTGATTACATCACTGACAGCGTTTCAAGCTTTGGAGAAAGCATTTAAAAACATCGTCAAATCAGCGGATTCATCAGCGAATTAATCACTCATCTGCAGGTTCCAGTGGATAGATACACAGAGAGTTTTTAATTTTTTTAATTGTATAACTATTTGAAATAAAACTAGCATATTTATAACACCCTGCCGCTTTCTAACTATCAGTGTATTTCTTTCTGACATTGTTATTTTTTTTAAATACAAAACAGTAAAGAACTGAGCATTTCTGCCTTAAATTACCATATTGGTCAAAATGACTGCATGCATGTCTGATACTTTTCACTGTGACTTTAAATTTGTGTGCATTTTCTTGCCTAGCAATTTTCTGCTAACATAAACAAAACTTTCTGATGGCAAAAACATCAATTTACCTCAGATATCTTTCAATACAGCAGAATCTGTGCCGTGAAATAGCTCCTGTTTGAAAGTGAAAACGACAGCCAAGACCTTTAAGTGTTTTAGTATCTTAACTACATATTTATAGGCTGTATTACCAAAAAAAGATTATATTTTTAGGGTAATGGTGTCATTAAATATGATGCCAGACATTCAAAGCTTAATTTTAATATCTCAATAATAGCTTTGAATGTAAATATGTTGTGACAGTATGGCGTTTTATATGAGAACCGTCAGAATGAGCAGTATGGTAATTTTAATAGTTACAGAATTCTAGTTCCACTGTTATATAGCCTACTCTCATGTCTGTGCTAACGCAGAATGAAGCCAGTGCTTTGATGCCCATTCTGACCAATCACAGATGTTTCTGTTGAGCTCCTGAACACACAGGCATTCAGCTCATGCTGATATGCTCTCTCATTGGCTGCAGCTCGTCACTACATCTGACCACACGTGGGGTTGAGTCGGCCGACTGCTCTGGAATATTTAGCATGCTGAATGTTGGATTTCCGTCTGCGAGGTGTCGGCGACGCATCAGCGAGCCTCGTTGATGCGTTGTTCAGTAGTTCACACATAAAGAGCGGCGAGCGCCGAGCACCCGCAGATTTCTTCCCGATCACAGCCCGATCTGTCTGCGAGCTCGTTAACTTCCAAATCGGGCTCAAATCAGGCTCAAAATCCTTTAGTGTGAACTAGGCATTAAAGGGAATGTGAGATGAGACTCTGATTGGTTAAATGCACGTTATGCTCAAAACACACCCAGAACTCATTAAGAGAATAAGCACAACCCTGTTAGACCATGCGCCGAGGCGCAGAGCATAATAAAGCAAAAGTGGACTTGGTGGATTTGGACACGTCCTTAATGCTTTTGCGCCACTTTTTGCCTAGATTGTGAAAATAAAGCCCTATGAGTGAGTGAAAACCTGATATGCAGATATTCTGACTCTGATTGGTTATTGTCATTTTCCTCTCTCGTCTCAATTCTGCCCAGTAGTGTTTATTTTCAGCTCTAGGTTTGCCTTTGAGCTGTTCCAGCCAATAGCACAAAATCAACCATTGGAGAGGCAGGGCTAAAGAGAGTAAAGCCCCATCTGATTGGTCCAATTTATATAAACAACCAATGCATAAAATAAATGATTACACATGCCTGTCATATGTATATTGCATATACTATTGTCACGCTCATAATAATTTGATAAATTGTGCAGCCCTAACCTCAGGTAAATATTCGTTTCTAATAATTCAAAGCTGCTTCCCTGTTCAGATGTTGTATTTGAGATGCAAACTGCTCCGTTATGCAAGACTAGTTTTTCCCACATCTCCTCTAAAGCCTTCTGTTGTGTTTTGATGTGATCTTTGACTGTTGTCGCTGTGAAATAACTGAAATCATTCACCCTAGTGACATGGATTTGTAATGCGCTCAAAACCTGCCGGAACTACTTTAGCTGTGCTTTTTACCTGACAATAACCAAATACTTTAGAGTGCTCATCAGCCAATCAGAATCGAGCATTTGACTGTCGTTGCTGTGAAATAGAGAGGGGTCTGGCTGCAGACCTGGGGCCTGTTTCAGAAAGGAGGTTAAGTAAAAACTCAGAGTATTTTAACCCTGAAATGAGAGAAACTCTGGGTTTTCCGTTTCAAAATGGCAGGTTTGTTAAACTCGAGAAAGCAGGGTAAGTCAAGCCTGTTTCTGAAAGAGAGGTAACTTTAACTCAGAGTCAGTTACTGTGGTAACTTACTCTGTGAATCTAACCTGGTCAGAAGCAGGTTTTATTCTCTAAACTCTGAGTTTCTGTCAGTCTCCTCCCCTTTTTTAAAGATGAAGCGGTATTTCTCGCCTTAGCCTTACGTTTCCACCCACCTATTTTAATGGCACAAGTGCATTAATTAGGCTAAATAAAGAATTAATTGACGCAGCTTCTTCTACCACAGTAAATTCTGTTTTTACTGTTGATATTTGGTGCCAGTTTAATCAGAAAGTGGCGATTTTTTTCTCTTTGACTCGTTGGATGGAATTTTATTCGCATCTTTTATGCAATATTCCAGTTTTGCACATAAATTTATGTAATATATTTGGATGGAAACATAGCTATTGCCTACATTTTAGTCACACACAGAAGAACTGTACGGGAATGGCTTATCCTTTTTTAATAAATAATTCAATTAAATTCACCTTCGACATGCACTGTAACTAGATTAATGGGATTATTATTCTTTCTAAAAATTATTTTTAGTACTGCTTACCTTCTAAATGTTATATTAACCTCTATCACTTGATCAATAAAAAAGGCAGGCACACAAGTGCACTGTTAAATCATTTAAAACTAATAAATGTATAAAAAAGTTTAGAAAAAAAATATTAACGTCACAAATTACATTACTCATTTTATTATACTTAAATATTTAAATACTTAAAAAGTGAAATTAGGCATTAACTTGAGCAGCTGTTTTCCCACGCTAACTGTGTCTTCTCTTTACTGATGGTTGCTTCTTTTCAAATATATACACTCAAATTTGCTATAACTTTGCATGAGAACATCAAGTTCAGCTGGAGAAAGAAATGCTGATCTCTTTTATAAGATATTGCCATAGTCACTCGTAATGTCTGCGCTCCATTGATAATGCCTTTTTAAAGTCACGGTGTGCGCGCTTAACTCCGAGTTGGTCTACTCGAAGTTGATTGACCCAACTCAGATCAGCTGTTCTGAAACCGAAAACTCAGAGTTTTTAATCTCTCGGTAAATCAACTCAGAGTTCAAGTTTAAACTCGGAGTTGTTTGAACCTCCTTACTGAAACAGGCCCCTGGTGCATAGCAATCTGGGCTGCATCCAATGCTTTTTAATGGGCTCACCTAACCCCACCCCTAACCCTACCCGTCGCTAGCTCCATTTGAGTGCATTGTGTCTGACATTGCATCGCTGAGTGATGCAGTCTCAGCTTGCATCATAAAGACTGCATCCAGATACTATTGGTGAAAAACCTCAAAATCACTCACCGTAGTGATATAGAGCTGTAATGCGCTCAAAACCTGCCGGAACTACTTTAGCTGTGCTGTTTACCTGACAATAACCAAACACTTTAAAGTGCTCATCAGCACTTTAAAGTGTTTGGTGTAGTGTAAGTTGTAATGCGCTCAAAACCTGCTGGAACTACTTTAGCTGTGCATTAATCTGAAAATAACGGCACATCTTAGAATGCTCATCAGCCAATCGGAATCAAGCATTCAGCAGCAGCTTTTAAAGCAGATGTACAGTACAGTGACCTCAGAGATGACAGTAGGCTATACTGCAATGTTTTTGCATGGATGTTTGTTGTTGTAAAACTAATGTCATATATGTATGGATTCAATTTTAATTCCTTTGTCGTTAAAACGCAAAGTCTAGAATGGATTTCTGTCAATTCCAGGGTCCTTAAATTAACTTTACACGCATTTTATCAAGTCGCTGAACACATTTGTGTGCAAAAATCCAGGGTTTGAACTTATGTTAGTGCATTCTTCAGTGCAAGTTTTGCTAATATCTGGCAACACTGCATCTCTCACTTTATAATTGTTTTTTGCTTTAACCCACACTGAAAAAAATATTCATTGGATTTACTAATGTTTTTGAGGTGAGTGGTTGCAAACAATTTATATGAGCTGAATTTAAACAAACAAATTAAGTTGAACATTAGTACATTTAATTTGTTCAAATTCAGCCCAAATAAATTGCTTGCAAACACTTATAGCACCTGAAAAAAAGGAGAAAATCCATTAAGTTTTTTTTTCAGTGCATGTATATGAGTGCTGTGCTGTTGTGAAGTTTGTGTGTGTGTGTTTGTTTCAGCGTCGGGCTGCAGTCGCACTCATTCTGCTGTGACTCTGGGCGACTGGAGCGACCCGTTAGATCCTGACGCTGAAGCTCAGATCATCTATAAAGAGCTGCTGCAGGGCCGAGACAAACTCAGGTGTGTGTGATGCTGAAGACGTCCAGCAGGAGGCGCTGCTGTATTCACTCAGACTGATCTGAGGCCAGTCATTCACTTTATACTGAGATGTACTCCTTCAGTGCAAGAAAAACTATTTATACATTGAAAAATCAAAAGTTTTAGAGAAAATTTTGAAGTATTTTTTTTGTGTATTGTCTATTATTGTGTGAGCCATCATGATGAAAATACTATAGTAATTTATAGTAAAGGCTGCTCAGGTGTTAGCACTGTGGCCTCACAGCAAGAAGGTCGCTAGTTTGAGTCCCGGCTGGGCTAGTTGTTATTTTTGTGTGGAGTTTGCATGTTCTCCCCATGTTGGCATGGGTTTCCTCCGGGTGCTCCACAGTCCAAACACATGCGCTATAAGGGAATTGATGAACTAAATAGGCCGTAGTGTGCGATAGTTTATGGGTGTTTTCCAGTACTGGGTTGCAGCTAGAAGGGCATCCGCTGCATAAAACATATGCTGGAATAGTTGGCGGTTCATTCCACTGTGGAGACCCCTTACAAATCCGGGACTAAGTCAAAGGAAAACAAATGGATGAATTATTCATTCATTAATTTTCTTGTCGGCTTAGTCCCTTCATTAATCTGTGGTCGCCATAGCAGAATGAACCGCCAACTTATCCAGCAAGTTTTTACGCAGCGGATGCCCTTCCAGCTGCAACCCATTGCTGGGAAACATCCACACACACACACATTCATACACCACGGACAATTTAGCCAACCCAATTCACCTGTACCGCATGTCTTTGGACTATGGGGGAAACTGGAGCACCCGGAGGAAACCCACGCGAACGCAGGGAGAACATGCAAACTCCACACAGAAACACCAACTGAGCCGAGGACCCAGCGACCTTCTTGCTGTGAGGCGAACATGCTACCCACTGCGCCACTGCCTCGCCCTATGAATGAATGAATAGTAAATACTACTGTTTTTGAACTATATATTTATCCAATGCAACTTAAGTCACTTTAAGTCACAGTCCTAAAACTATTAAACAACACCCATTCCGGGTTAATGTTATGCTTATTTCACATTACAGTGATGAGATGTAGTAGATAAAGAAATACTAATTGTCAATAAAATCTAATTTTAATTGTTATAAAATGAGCAATTTTGCTATATAAGTGATGACACAATCGCATATAAGAGCACTGTATTTTTGCTCCGTAAGACACCCACAGTAGCTTTTTCTACATTAAAATGTTAATTTAAAACTATATAAAACCAGTGCATTGTACAATAAGACTTTTTTTTTCTACAAACATTTAAATGTTGTATTTCAGAGCTCAACAAAAGCAGTGCATTGCTTCAGTAGACTTCTTCTACATTAAGACTAAGGCCCCGTTTACACTAGTACGTTTTAGTTTCAAAACGGCGTTTTAGAATGAAAAGGATCCGCGTCCACACTAGCGTTTCCGAACAGCTCTCCATCTACACCAAAACGCTGAAACGCACATCACTTGACCACACACACACACTCTCTCTCTGGAAAGCGCTGCAGCCTATCTACCCAGATGAGAGCTGTGCTAGTCGGAGTGTTCATCAAGGATCTCCCGCTGAATCTAATCTCACTATATTTATTAAACGTGATATTTCATTCATCTTGTTGTCTTTATCTAACGACATATTCCCTGACTTTGGTCATTGGAATCTATTACTTGTTCTCAGGTAACGTGTTTTGGCTAAGCGTAAAAATAGGTTGATAATTAATCTAACCACGTACATTCTGTATATTGACTGATTGCTTGCCTTTATTTCCTATAATGTATAAACTTATTGTGCGTTATACTTTCATAATGGCCAATATTGATTATTAAAACTGATATTCAGCATAAGAGAGGGTATGTTTCGTATTTTCACTGAAATTGAAAGGAGGCGGTGATGTTATAGGCTACGTTTTGTTATAAATATCCACACAGTGAAGATGACGCTCATATATGCAGCACGACGCCTCAACATTTCTGCTGTCTGTAAAGTTGCTAATATCAAAATGAAAATAGGCAGTTCCTTAAATCATGTTTTCATTTTATTGTTGAGAAAGTGAAACAACGTAGCCAGGGTGATGTGAATGAAGTTATAAAGTACACTGTTCCCTTCGAAGATTTACCCGTGTCCTCGGTAGTCTGTTTACCATATCAAACTGAGGAGAGAGAGACTGCAGCCTTGATCAAACTTGCCAAGTCTGAACTTACAAGAAGAGGATCCTGGACTGAACTGTGTGTAACATTAGGCTACTTAATATTGAGGAAAAGCCCCAATCATTAGGGCGAATGTCGGCAGCCCTGCCTGTTTTCAGCACTCGAAAACTCCAGCGTAATGTGGACGGATGGTGTAACTGTAGCAAAATGTATGCGTTTTAAAACAAAAATGCACTAGTGTAAACGGGGCCTAATTCATATGTCTCTTTGGCTCTTCGTTTGGGATGCTTTTTATGAATCGGCCCCCATGGCAAACTAATTGAATAGCCCTGGCCTACTTCCCCAACAACCCTGAACCCAACCTTCACAGTACTGTAAAAATATTAATTACCGTTATACTTAGTCATAAAAAAATGCTGCTATATTAATGTGCAAATCGCACTTCCGCCCAGCCGCATATCTGATTTTGACTTTACCGGGAATCACAGCACTATGTTAGCTGACCAATCAGAGCCTCTTGAGGGCGGGCCTTTCAGAGGAACTAGGAAACATGACAGTGGTTTTCATGTTAGCTGAATAGCTGTATATAATCAAAGAAAGATTTATGAAAAACGAATGTGGTTTTCAGTGAAGCATGAGCACACATTGCTTTGCGTCTTATAAACACAACCAAGCCTTAAAATATACTCTGGACCACCCCTTTAATGATATTTTCATTATCAGTCATCATGAAACATGGATTCTCCTACCACTGCTATGCTGATGATACCCAGCTATACCTCTCTTTTCACCCTGATGATCCCTCGGTTCCGGCTCGCATCTCAGCCTGCCTGTTGGATATTTCACACTGGATGAAAGATCATCATCTTCAGCTTAACCTCACGAAAACGGAAATGCTTGTAGTTTCTGCCAACCCGACTCTACATCATAACTTTTCAATCCAGATGTATGGGGCAACCAATACTGCATCCAAAATGGTGAAAAGCCTTGAAGTAACAATTGATGACCATCTAAACTTCTCTGACCACATTTCTCTCGATCTTGCAGATTCGCACTCTATACCATCAGAAAGGTTCGACCCTTCCTATCTGAACATGCAGCTCAACTCCTTGTTCAAGCTCTTGTTCTCTCCAGACTGGACTATTGCAACTCTCTACTAGCCGGGCTTCCAGCTAACTCTATCAGATGCTTCAGAACGCAGCAGCACGAGTGGTCTTTAATGAACCTAAAAGAGCACATGTCACTCCGCTGCTCATCCGTTTGCACTGGCTGCCAGTTGCTGCTCGCATCAAATTCAAAGCTCTGATGTTTGCTTACAAAGTGACTTCTGGCTTTGCTCCTTCTTATCTGCTCTCACTTCTGCAGATGTATGTGCCCTCCAGAAACTTGCGTTCTGTGAATGAACGTCGCCTCGTGGTTCCATCCCAAAGAGGGAAGAAATCACTTTCCCGAACTCTCGCATTCAATCTGCCCAGTTGGTGGAATGAACTCCCTAACTGCATCAGAACGGCAGAGTCACTTGCTGTCTTCAAGAAACCACTAAAAACTAAACTATTTAGCAATTGCCTCTGGTTCAACCGCTAACCGCTAAACGTATTACAAAAAATAAAAAATAAATAAATAAATTACTAATGTTTTGCTTCTTACACTTTACATACCTGAAACTTGCCTACAGCACTTCTTCATTGTTGCTCTTATAGTTGTGTAAATTGCTTCCTTGTCCTCATTTGTAAGTCGCTTTGGATAAAAACGTCTGCTAAATGACTAAATGTAAATATTTTTGTGTTTTACTTCAAGTAAATAATCTGTGGTTTGCCGGATTATGGGAGGGATTATTACAATAAAAGATCCCATGTTAATTATTAATTTACAGTATGAACAATAACTACTCTTTGTGACACATAGATATACACACTAGATATCGGATAGGGACCCTCAGCATGCGTCAATAGCGCCGCCACATTGGTACAGGGCTCCCAGGACAAATGTCATTCAACTGCTCTAGTCAAGACAGTGTTATTACGTGAAGATGCGGGACTTTAGCGCTGTCTACGGGTGTAGTAACGAGCAAACAAAGAAAAAAAGGAACAGAGGCAGAACATACTAAACACTCGGCTTATGCTGGTTTTGTTGAATAAAATCAGCAAACAATGCAAAAGAAATATGACAAAGAGATGCTGCGCTGCCAGAAACTTGTATTATTGTCGGCTAGTGAAGGAGTCGTTCGGGAGATTCATTCACAAATGAGTCGCTCCCTTGGTCAGTATGAGGAGTAAAAGCAGGAGAGGAGCTGTGTTTCAGGACATGATTAGATCAAATTTAACAGGGAGGGTGAAAAGTACATTTCTGTACAAACAAACACAGAGAAGTAAAATTATAATTTTCATAATTAGAAAAAAAAAAAACATATTAACATCCAGGAAAACTCCCGATTATAGATATATGTGTATATGTGTATATCTCTGGCTATGGATGGCCACAGTCCTCCACTGTACCTTTGTCCCGCATTCATTTCTAAGGAGCGCTACCCTGTACCAAGATGGCGGCGCTATTGACGCATTCCGTCCAATAGACAACAATAAGCCAGGCGACATCTAATGTATATATCTATGTTTGTGACACAGGGAGCAGTACCTGGAAACACAGGAAGTGGAGTCAGCAGAACAGGAAGTGGGTCAGCCTTCATCAGGTCAGATCCTTCACACGTGTTCACCTGTAGATCTGAGAGATGAATGATAACGTAAATCATCTTTCTGCTGTGTGTGTGTCAGTGTGTGAACAGGCTCGCTGTGAACGCTCTCGTGTCCTCGCCACTCGTCTGCTGGATGTCGTGCTGGATTTAGAGCGAACGCATTCGACCTTCCAGAGCCGAGAAGTAGACGAGAGCAAAAATCAGTTCATCCTCAGCGCACACACATGATGGAGAATCTACACACACACACATACATCACGGCCAATCTACAGCACAGACTCTACTGTACAATTATGCAACGTTTCGGAGTCGAACTCGGCGCACTGGTGAATGTCTGTGGAAGCATTTTTACGTGTTTGTACTTTAATCTTGATGCTCTGGGGTGAATTTTTTACCAGACGCTCGACTGTAGCTTTTCAGATCCGCTGACTGTGTGTGTGTGTGTGTGTGTGTGTGATGATCTGCATGGCTTTACACTAAACATCACAAACATATATTTTATAGCTCACTGAAAACACTGCAAAAAAGATTTTCTTTACCGTTTTTGTCTTGTTTTTAGGACAAAAATCTAAAAAATTTGGAAATTAAGAAGCATTTTTAGGCAAGCAAAAAATATAGTATTATTTCAGAAATAATATGTCAACTACTACAGTGGTTCCCAGCCTTTTTTTGCCTGAGACCCCCTTTTTCCCCGGAAAATATTGTAAGGCCCCCCTCCACATTTAATGATGCAATCGCTCATATAAGTTTGCAGTAATGATGACAAAAAAGATGTTGTTTTCAAACAAACGGTGTGTTTATTACTATATCCAGATATGTTTATGCACACATAATAGCCTAATGTTTCCCAGAGATGGGTTGCAGCTGGAAGGGCATCCGCTGTGTAAAACATGTGCTGGATAAGTTGGCGGTTCATTCTGCTGTGGCGACCCCAGATTAATAAACAGGTTGAGGAGCACTGCCCTGGCTGACCAAAAATGGACAAATTTGTAATCCATCCTCCACAAAAAAGACGGAGTCACACTGATTCGCCTCGCAAGCCAAGCCGACCAATCACAGAGCTTGCGCTACGCGTCGTTGCGACGTGTAGTTATATTTTTTAAGAGGTTTACGTCAGCGACACCTACGGCCACGACGAAGGGCTATGCGTCAGCGTCGTAGCATACGCGTGCGTTTGACGCAGAAGTATAAATCAGCCTTAAAAGGCCGCCATAATTTGCAATGTCTACCAGTTGATCTTCTTGCACAGCCATGGTGGATTCACCTGATTCGTTGACAAGTGTGTTGCGGATCTATTCCTTGGCAGTTCATGGGTCCTCTGCTAAAGACGCCTGTTTCTTACTCATTTTGCTGCTTGTGGGTTAAAATTGGGTGCTCAAGTGACCGAGATTCAAGCGAGAAAATAAGGTCATTTTTCAAAATAAAAGATCGTTCAGATGTTCATAATAAATAAAACGAAAATAATTAATGATTTAGGGCGCACTCACACTATGCTATCCGAACCGTGCCCAGGCCCATTTCTCGGATTGTTTGAGAAGTGTGATTGCGCTGAATTGAGCTCAGGCCTGGTTCACTTGGCCGGCCCTGGCGCGGTTGGAAGAGGTGTGCCTGAGCGCGGTTCACTTGGGCTTTTGGCGCGGTACACTTGTGTATGAGTGCAAAACGTGCCTAAGCCAGTTTCATATGGATTAATTAATCATTCTTAATGTTCAATGAACGCAAACTGTGGAAGATTATTAAAGACACATACCCCTCACTGCACAACAGCTGCACCTTCAGCAGACCTCCTCATTCCTGCAGCACGAGAACATTATGATTGTTTAGGAGCGTCAAAAGTGGCGGATCTGTTCAGTGAAATATCTGACTGCGTGTTACCGCATCTAAAACGATATAACTAAAGAAATCTCCACTGTGTTGAGCGAGAGCACTTACTGAACAGCGCATCATCGATGACGTAAGCGTGCTCAGGCCCGAATGTAATGCGAGTGCAGGCCGTTGGGGGAGACAGGAGGGGGGTCAAGCGTGCTTCAGCCCGGTTTAAGGCAACTGTACATAGTGTGAGTACGCCCTTATTGTGCAGCCCGGTACCAATTGATCCATGGACCGGTGGTTGAGAACCACTGAGGTAAGGGATAAAATTAACTAAGTCAACATGACCATTCTCCTAATTGTCCACTGCTAAGATTTTTTTTAAATATGACGCTGAGGCCCCCTTGTGGGCGGTGACCCCCCTGTTGGGAACCGCTGAACTACTAGCAGATTATTTAGCTTTTTTATTCATTCATTCACTTTCTTTCAGCTTAGTCTCTTTATTTATTAGGGGTCGCCACAGCGGAATGAACCATCAACTATTCCAGCATATGTTTTACACAGTGGATGCCCTTCCAGCTGCAACTTAGTCCTGGGAAACACCCAATTGCACACATACAGAATGGCCAATTTAGTGTATTCACCTACAGCGCATGTCTTTGGACTGCGAGCACCCGGAGGAAACCCACACCAACATGGGGAGAACACGCAAACTCCACACAGAAATTACAACTGGCCCAGCCGAGGCTTAAACCAGCAACCTTCCTACCGTCTGCCAGATTACATTGTGTAATTTGAGTTACAGGAGGGTCATAAAACGTAAGCATTTTATATGGCTGGAGTAAATAGGTGTCGGCGAAGTGAAAGTTTACATCTTGGCAGAGTAGCTACTATTATCTTTGGGTTCACTGCAGTCACCACAGAAGAGAAGTTGGTGACTGAAACAGTCGTTTACACACGTTCTCACAAGTTCACAAAGGTTGCATTGTTTAGGTGGCATTAAGACGGAAAAATACTTGATGTTGAGCAACTAAAATTCATGCCAATATAAGTGGAGCATATACTGAAAGAAAAGAAGTGAAATAGCACGGCGTCAATAAACAGCAGTAATGTGGCGGCTACTGTCGTTAAATTCCTCAACACACACCTTTAATGAGATGTGGCATTTAACCACCAACTATTCCAGCATATGTTTTGCGCAGCGGATGCCCTTTCAGCCACACTCCAGTACTGGGACACACCCATACACACTCATTCACACACACACACACACACACACTTGTACACTACGGTCAATTTAGTTAATTAATTCACCTATAGCGTATGTGTTTGGACTGTGGGGGAAACCGGAGTACCCGGAGGAAACCTACGCCAACATAGGGAGAACATGCACAAGGCTCAAACCAGCGACCTATTTGCTTTGAGGACACAGTTCTAACCACTGAGCCACCATGCCACCCCATTTAGCTTTTTTTTTTTAAAGGTAAAAGACTTCTTATTTCTGAAAACAAAATACATTATATATGTGTCTATGAAATGCTTCTTGACTGAAGAATTTTTAGATATTTGGACAAGAAAGGAGACAAAAACTCTAAATAAGAACAGCAGTTTTGATGTTTGCAGTGAACACACATAATACTTGAAGTACAATAACTGAAATGAACTCGTTTTTATTTTAGCCAGTTGCCAAAGCAACCTCTAACTATCAACTTGTTTATATTAAAACAACTCAAAGGGAAATCAAATTGTATAAATCTGACTATTTAAAATACATACACCAGCGGACAAAAGTTTGGGGTCAGTAGGATTTTTAAATGTTTTAAAATAAGCTTCTCCTGCTCACCAAAGCTGCATTTATTTCATCAAAAATACAGTCTAAATTGTAAAATTGTGAAATGTTATAGCACTATAAAATAACTATAATTATAATTGGTTTATAATTTAATTTAATAATTTATTCCAGCGATTTTTCAGCTTCATTGCCCCAGAGTCACATGACCCTTCAGAAATCACTAATATTAATATTTATTTATGTCATTATTATTAATACTAATGGTAATAGTAATAAAAGCTGTAATCACTGGAGTAATAATTTAATTTGAAACTACATACAATAAGAAAGCAGTTATTTATTTTAAGTTACTGCTTGAAATTATTTATTTTTATAAAAATTTAACAATTTAAAAAAACATTTTTTACATTTAATCAATGCAAAATCAGTAACATTTAAGGACATTAAACACGGCAAAAATATTAAGCAACCGACCTAAAAACACCAGCTAACTTTCGTTGACTGTTTTGATAACCAACTACTGTATAATAAGTCAACAATTAGGTCAACGAAAACACTTCTTACGCATTATTGTCTAATTATTCTGCTAATTTCGGAATGTATTAAACGTTAATCAGTTAATGTTACATTAAGCTGAGCTAAATTTACCCGCTAAAATTTTATCAGCAATCAGCTCTACCTGTTTTAGATGAGAGAAATCAACAAACTTTATTGGTTCTGGCTATTGTTCGGCATTCCATGTGATTTGCAAGAATAAACCTCATTGGTTCTTTAGCGCCAAGTTAAAATGTAACAAGTTAAAAATGCCGCTTTGATGAACATAATCACTTAAAAAAAAACTGACCCCAAAATTTTGACCATTAGTGTATATACTGTAATAAGCACAACAAAAAACTACAATTTAAATAGGAAAAAACAATAATGTAAAAAGTAATGTTTTTAACAAAGGTTTTATTTCTTAACCAGAATCAAGAAGTCCTTTTTTCAACATTTACTATTACATTATTAAAATGAAAAGTTGCATCTGATAATGTTATATGAAATCAAAAATAAATGTTGCTTTAAAAAAAAAACACGCTAAATTCTGAAACAATTTGCTCAGTAGTTAATGTTTGATGATGATAAGCTCAATGTTTGCTGACACATTGTTAAAAATAAAACATATGTGTTAATATTTCATGGACATGGGTTAACACGAAAAAAATAAGGTTAATGAGTTAACATTAATTAATGCATTAAAGTTCAATAAGTGAAGTTTATTTATAAACTAATTTCGAGAGGATCATGTGCTTATGATTGCTTGCAGCCGGCCTATCTAACCAGATGATTTCTGAGCCACTATAAAATACCCTTCATTTTAACAAATCCCCCCTTCCACCCCTACTCGTCCTACTTTCCTAGATGGGTGGCACGGTGGCCCAGTGGTTGGCACTGTTGCCTCACAGCAAGAACATCACTGGTTCTAGTTTTTACCAAGCCAGCTGACGTTTCTGTGCAGAGTTTACACGTTCTCCCCGTGCTCACGGGGGTACCCCGCTTTCCTCCCACCATCCAAAAACATGCAACTTAAGTTAATTGACTGATCCAAATCAGCACAATAGACATGCTCCTAGTCAGTGGTTATCTCTTAAGAGCGATCACTATCTGTTCATTAGCTACTACAGCAGGGGAGTTCTCCAGATCTACCTGAGCTCAAACTCCCCTCTCGCCCTGCAACAGGAGGGAGCCCCGGGCTCAAGGGCTCTCTCCCGGCCAAACAAGCTTTATAATCAATCATCAGCTAGGTGTGAACTCATGAACTGCTAGTTATTAAATGTTTACATTACTGAATAAACGTGACGGTTAATTTATTCTACTAAATAATATTAAAACCATGATTGTTAATCTTGAAGTTAACATTTAAGATTTCTTTAAAAATGTTTTTTATGCCAAGTAATGTATAAAGTATATAAATAATATGCCAAGTATATTATAAACTAAACAAAAATATATTAAGACAAAACCAATAACTGTAACAAATGTATTGCTCATCATCAATTTTAATGTCATCTATTTAACAGATGTGAGCTAACGTGAACTCTTTTACATTATTGACCTTTTTCATAAAAAAAATAAAGAAATATCATCAAATAAATTGCTC
The DNA here is from genome assembly GCF_052040795.2 of Danio rerio. Classification (NCBI taxonomy): domain Eukaryota; kingdom Metazoa; phylum Chordata; class Actinopteri; order Cypriniformes; family Danionidae; genus Danio; species Danio rerio. Next base: position 2,839,504 of record NC_141028.1, read on the forward strand.
AATGTAAAACGGTGCATTACCCAATGTTAACTGATCATTAAAAAGAAAAACTTAAATTACACTGATGTGCGTTTTAAAGATTTCAGACACTAGAATCTATTTTATTTTGTTTGTTTCTTGCTTTTCTTCCATGCAGGTGAACTAGTTCCAGACCAAATCAACCTGAATTCATCTTGTAACTGTAATATTTTTATATTTGCACACAAGGACTGCTGTATTTCTGTACTGTTTCACTTCTTCAAATGAACCCGAGCAGCTGTTCTAGATGTGCCATTGCTGCGGACTTAACCAGGTTAGCGGTGTACAAGTGAAACGGGGTCAGCGGTGCGGTGTTTGTGTTTGCTGTAGATCTTTCTCCATCAGTTACTTGCTTCATTTAGTCTGATTCCCGTGGGCTTGTTGATTTGTGAACACACACACCATCTGATTTGGAAGCTTTACATTGTGCCATATAGTATTTTGAGCATGAAAAGAGCTTATTTTTTTGCCAAATGTACATTTAAGAACTACTTTTATGTGCAGTATTTCGCTTCTGTTGGATTTTGTTTGGACGGAGAGAGCATCTGCTGTGCCTGTTGATTATAAAACACATCACTTACACCAAACTGCAGAATAAAGTGTGTTTCTTTCTTTAGTGTGTGACCTCAGATTACTCAAACATACTAAATAGTGTTTTTAAACCACACTGTAGTAAAAAAGTTTGATAATGTAATGCATTTACAACTGTTTAGTAATACTCTAGTATACTGTAGTGTTAACTATATGATAAATTAATAAATACTGTAGTATACTTTAGTTTTTAACTACAGTAAGCTGGAGAATTGTAGTATAATATTCTCTATAGCTGTAGAACACTACAGTATTGGGTTATTTTTATATTACTATAGTTGTTGTGTTATTATAGCCAGGGGCGCCTGCAGTACCTACCATGAGAGGGCGCGAATTAATGCCACTTTTTAATTTTTTTATTACATAATTTAAATTGATTATTAAACAGTATACACTACGATATATTGATAAAGCAAGAAAGAATGACAACAAATAAAGGTGTGTGTTTTAAAGTATGTATATGTACTTGCATGGTTGGAGATGGATGAGTAAAGAAATCTATTGGTTTTAGTTTTACCGGTGGATTTTCCGCACCTAAAAATCACCATTCAGATAGGTATTGTTAAAATGTTAAAACAAGGTTAAAATGAGTAAACGCTCTTTAAAACAGCTAAACTTAATTGAGACATTTGCCGCAAATACCGCAGTCTCATATCAGTACATGAGCCGGGGAACCTGTCTCGTTCATCAGACAGATCAGATCCAGCTGCTGCACGACCTCCTCGCATGGAACAGCCACCATTCAATGTGTTTTAAACTATTTTATCTGACAGACTGGCGTGAATAAGCAGACATTTAAATTCTAACGAGTTTCTGAAGTGTCTTACAATTCCAACCGAGTTTGTTCCACCCAGGTAAATGCTCAGTGCTGTTGCGAATTTATAAACGCCTGTCCTGCTCTTTCACATTATTTCATTAAATTGATTAAATTGTATTTGACCGGCGCAACGTGGGAAAACAGTTTAATTTAGGCTTCTCTGAAACTGAAAATTTCACTTTAATTTAATTTAGCCTAGATTATTATTTTATTATAGTTCAGTTCGTGGTTTGGCATTGTTAAAGCATATTGCGGGTTTTGAAGCACTTCACTTCAAATATTATTGGTTCTTCTATTTTATCTAGAAAACAACTGACCAAGTAAAATATTTGAACAAAGAGACAAACAATATACGAAATTGTTTTTAAAAAGACATTTTTTTGAAGAAAAATATAGGCTGCAAATTTTATATTTGTTTGAGCCGTCCACTACTCAACTGTGCGGGTGGATGATTTTTGGTCAGTGGAAAGTAAGGATTTAATTAATGCTTCACTAATTGTATTTTATCACAATTTTCTGTCATAAATTTGCAATTTTTTAATATGTTATAATCTTAAAGATTACGTCTTGAGCGTCTGATATTTTCTTGGTGCTTATGTGCTTTTATTTCATTTAGATTTCAGCAAAATATTAAAATTAAAAAAAAAACAAGTTATGTCATAACGTATGCCCTTAAATAATGCAGCCTTTGACAGCAAGCATCAGTGTTTCTTGACATGACTGGCGGAAGGGGGCAGGGCGGTGCTGGATTTGTGCGTACCTTGGAATAAAATCCTGCAGGCGCCCCTGATTATAGCAACTATATAATCACCCAAAACATATTAATTCAAGTACTTCTCTATAGTTTGGTTTAAAAACACTACAGTATATAGTATAAATTACTATAGTATCTTTTAATTTGGGTTTTTGTTGCAGTTATATTACCATTCACATTGGCATGGTGCTGTTTATTAAGTTTCTCCACGGAAGAAGGACACAATCACATATTATTTAATGGGAAATATATTATAATTACCTGATTATATTGTGCCCTGGAGTGAGAATGAGAAGTGAGAGCAGGAATCAGGCCGTGAAATATAAAATGGAGAAGGATTGGGAGCTTCCAGCAAGTCATTTGTTCACCTAAAACAATTGCAAACAATCAGAATGTAATTAGTGGTGAATATAAAGAGGTAAAGTTAGCTTTATATTCGCACGTTCGGACTTTCTCCTTAATAATATAATTTCAGAAAAGTATTAGTTGCAAACTACAAAAAGAGAAGTCATATTGACTATCAAAGTACAACACATAGTCAATAAAATAATGCTAATGTTGTTTTGAAGTACTTAAATGCGATTTTAGACTGAATATTCAAAGTATACCGTGGTAAACAATATAGGGACCTTAAAATGAACAAATGTCCGAATAAAAAACCAACTTGACCTTAATAATATAAAGTAATATAGGACATTAAACACGACTAAAATATCAAGCAACCGACCTGAATGCACCGGCTAAATTTCGATAAGGCCAACAAAAACAGTTCTAACGCATTGTTGTTTAATTAATCTGCTAATTTCAGAATGTATTAAACGTTAATCAGTTAATGTTACATTAAGCTCAGCTAAGAGCAACGAATCATAAGATTAGCATATATTTACTAGCTAACGTTTTATCAGCAAACATAAACAAAATGTCGAACTTACCTGTTCCAGACGAGAGAAATCATCAAACCTCATTGGTTCTTGCTATAGCACGGCGCACCATGTGACTCGCAAGAATGAACCTCATTGGTTCTTCTAGCGCTATTGTGAATGTCTAGCGCCAAATTATGAATTATGTTTGTCAGACATACTGTGAAAATTTCTTTGCTCTGTTAAACATCATTTGGGAAATATTTAAAAAAAAAAAAAAAAAAAAAAAGGTGGCTAATAATTCTGACTTACCATTTATTGCATCAAAGACATAATAAATAAAACATTGCAAATCAAGTGCTGTTTCCTATGTGTAGCCTATATATTGCTGTAATGTTGATGTAATATGTGCATATTTGATAATGAATGATCATTTCTGACCAGTGCTGAAACTGTTTTGCTGCTATATTTATATGACAAATGAAGTGTGTTTTTGTTTTCAGTGTTTGTTTTTTAATTAATTGACTATAAACCATTCGGTGTGCATTTGCCAGAAGCTTTTATCCACAGAGAGACCGAACATAATTACCAGTGTTCTTCATAATGATAATGGCTGTACATTATCATCACAGGTCAGTATATTGACTCATTGGCTAGACTCTATTTTAAGCATCTGAGCAAATAAGTGCTGACAAAGCAGGGGAAATAAAGCGGCACTTAATTAAGTAAAAGTCTAATGAATTACATTTGCTGCGTCAGCCGGAGCTTCACACAATCCCCGCACATTAATAATCACGCCAATAACAATACAACCCAGACAAAAGAGAGGAAGAAGAAAGAAATACACACAGAAAATGCCTTGAAACGAATCCCCCTTCATTCAGGGAGAGAGTTTTATTATTTCACAGGAAACACAGACATGCAACAAGATCATAACAGATTGGTTAAGACACATATCATAAAAGCCCTTGGTATTGTTTCATCATCGAACAACGATTTGTCTGATATTTGAAATATATTCTCATCAAGTACATGTTAATTCTATTGCCTGTAAGAGTCTATGACATGAGGAACAAATTCATGCGATTTTAATCCGACATCAACGATAGAATCCGTCACAATGAGAACGATTCGCATGAGAAAAAAGGCCAAGAAAGTGAAAGTTTGCCCGCGAAACACACAACATCCTCTATAAACGTTCAGAGAGAGCAGGTTTGAGGTTGTGTGACACACTTAAATGTGTGCCAGCTACAAAATTATTCTCACTTCCTTCTGGGAAACGGCTCTTCAATTGCTATTTCAGCTCCGTCACAAATGCATGTCATTATATAACGCTAATGAATCTGGGAGGACGGATTTGGATCCAATCTGCTCATCAGTAGGTGTTTTTAGGACTGAAATCACCTGACTGATCTGGAATCGGTCATTACACACACACAAACTACTATTTGACTCAAATATTCCACCTGAAAACACTTCTGATGTTTTAAAGTGCCCCTATGATGCTGTTTTAAGTGTGGTATTTTAATACAGAGTCTCTTAAAGCAGATTGAAATGCATAAAAGATCAGAAAACATTGCAATTTTCTTCACAATTTTTACTTTTAGAGTCACTATGCTTTGATTCTGATATGATTCATTTGAATCAATTCTCTGAGCTTAAGGTCTGATGTTTTAAAGGTGCCCCTGGTGCTATTTTTAAGTTTTGTTGCATTTCGTTGCATTGTACTTGTACATGTGTTATGACAATAAAGTTGAATCTAATCTTATATTTTAATACAGAGTCTCTTAAAACAGGTTTAAAAGCATACAAGGTCAGGAAATATTGTGATTTTCTTCACAATGTTTAATTTTAGAATCATTATGCAATAATTCTGAATCATTTGAATCAATTCTAAGCTTAAGGTCTGATGTTTTAAAGTGCCTCTATGATGCAATTTTAAGAGCTGGTCATATTATGTTTTATGCTGCGTTCACACCAGATGCGGAACGCGCGTCAAGCGCGAGTAATTTACATGTTAGGTCAATGCAAACGCGCGAATGGACATCCTGCGGCGCGTTACACGCGAATGGCGCAGTGCGAATGACGCGAATGGCGCGGTGCGAATAGACAAGCGTTTCCCCTGGCATATTCTTTAGTGTGTCATTTTGTTTTGTTCTGTTCTTTACCTTTGTTGTTAAAGGTTTTGTACCTTTTCTGTACATTTTTGTATTCTTGTTGAACGCTTTAATAAAAAAAATAAAAAAATAAAAAATAAAATAGTCAAGCGTTTCGCACAAATCTCTCGAGTTCGAAAATCTGAACTTCAGCAGACATTCGCGCTGCGTTAACCAATCAGAAGCTTGCTCTTGTGGGGGCGTGATTGTGACGTAGAACCTGTTGATGGTGTCCCGGGGGAAATCCTCCAGGCGACACCGACAACAAGTCATCAAACTGGGCTTAGCTCAGTCAGAGGCACCGCTGAAAACTTCCATCAGCCGGGTTCAGTTTCTGGAGGAGTTGAAGAGCTCACAGAGCTGGATGCACCTCTGAAAGGATGTAGTGGACTCAGACACGACCCTAAACGTATCGACGCTGTTTTTCAGTCTCCAAAAAGCACATTAACACTGCTATTTTCTTAATAAAATCCATGTTAGCCATTTAGCTATGAAGCTAGAGTCACGGGGCAGACAGAAGAGCTGCCCATCTCGCGAATCCGCGTCTGTTCTGAAGTGAATTTGACACGCGAATGAAGTGGATTTGACAGGTGAATGAAGCGGGGGTAAACACGCGAATGAAGCGAGTAAACTCAAATGTTTTTCTGCGCGTTTCGCGTCTGGTGTGAACACAGCATTATCATAATAGAATTTAGAAGATACAAAACTGATAAAACATGTAAAGCTTGCAGTTTGTCACTTCCATCTAAATGCATCAATGATTTTTTTGACGTCACCTCATACTCAAATCTTCTGACCAATCAAATGCACTCTAGTGTCTGACATGCCCCGCCACCTTCTTCTCATTGGCTTTTCAATTGATGCACTTGAGCTCAACCACTCTCACTGGCAGAGATGTGATAAAAACAAAAAGGGGGAGGAGCTACACTTTGTCCCGCCCTCTCTTCATGTTTCAGTTGAGATTGCGTCAAACACTGAATAAAAATGCACATTTCAAAGCACTTCACGCCAATTTAAATGTTATATGTGGGCAAAAAAGCAGAATAGGGGCACTTTAAATGCAGCTGAAAGAACAACATACTGCGCTTATAGTCAAACAGCCAGAAATGTGCAATGAGTTATTCTGGAATGAAGCTCGTGGACAGGTGATAAATGATCAAATCAGGCCTAATGAGGGGCTCTAATTAGTCACCTTTGAAAAGAGTGCAGGTAAAAACACAACATCTGCTGCTCGCTTGGAAATAACATTCAACACACGTTACAGAATTGCATAATGAGCCGAAGTCTCTCATAAAACTCAATCTCGTAAAGCCATTGAAATTTCAGGTCCATTTTCTTTTGAACAAAGCTTAGCAGAAACAGCACACAACATGAGAAGGACTGAATTAAACCTACAGTACCTGTACAAACCATCCAGCTCAAACATTCAATTTACAAACGTAAGGTTCAGTGTAATATAGTACTGTAAAACCATCCAGAGCTAGCTTAATCAAATATAATGAGGACATATTTTAGCTTAATAATTGAGAGTAAACATGAACCTTCATTTCTGGCACTAACAAAATGATAAACCACAAAAGAAAAAGCTCAATAGTGATTAAAAAAGCAGTTTAAAATAATCAAAACATGTACATAGTCAACAACTTTATTAATATAGTCAATATTTGTTTTCAAAACAAATAGTTTAAGCTTTTCTTTGTTGATAACTATATATTTCTGATGTTTTTATTTTCATCTCCCACTAGAACTACTTAAAAAATATCATTAAATTAAATAAAAACAAATGTTACCTAAAAACAAATACCACATATTTTATATGTATATGTATTATATATATATATATATATATATATATATATATATATATATATATATATATATTTTTTTTTATGATTTTATGAAAACAGTTCTAGTAAATATATACACTCACCGGCCACTTTATTAGGTACACTTTACTAGTACCAGGTTTGACCCTCTTTTGTCTTCAGAACTGCCTTAATCCTTCATGGTATAGATTCAAGAAGCTTCTGGAAATATTCCTCAGAGATTTTGCTCCATATTGACATGATAGCTTCACGCAGTTGCTGCAGATTTGTTGGCTGCACATCCATGATGCCAATCTCCACCACATCCCAAAGGTGCTATATTGGATTGAGATCTGGTGACTGTGGAGGCCATTTGAGTATAGTGAACTCATTGTCATGTTCAAGAAGCGAAATCGTCTTGACCATGTCTATGTGCCTAAATGCAATGAGTTGTTGCCATGTGATTGGCTGATTCAAAATTTGTGTTAACGAGCAGTTGGATAGGTATACCTAATAAAGTGGCCAGTGAGTATATATACTAGTTGCCAGGGAAATATTTTTTTAAATTTTCATTTTAAAATAGTTCAAATAAACATTGATAATAATAATGATAATAGTAATAATATAATAATAATAATAATAATGTTATTATTACATAAAATGGCATAAATACAATAAAAATCACAAACTTTAAAAATGAAAAAATATTCAATACAAAAATAAAAACATTAATAAAACTTAAATAGTACATGAATAACACTGAAACAGTAAAATGACACAGCCAGTTAATTAAAGGTACATTTCATTCTCCAATCTCCAAAATGACCCTCAAATTCAGCACAAAAAGTGGTTTTGTACAGGCACAAACAATGAATAAGCATTTCTCCAGCATATCTCCTCACTAAAATCAGACAGCAAAGATATGAACGATGACTGAAATACTCCCTGCAGATATATAAAGGTACACGACCCCATTGGGTGGGCAAGTTAAAGTCACATGAAGAAACTCATCCACCGACATCATGGACAGAAACGGCGCTCCATGCCTGTAAGACACGACTAATAATAGATGCTAACAGTCCCTGACGAAACTGACAAAACTGCCAGATTAAACAAAAAGAAAAGCATGTATCAAATATGTACACGTGTGTGTGTGTGTGTGTGTGTGTATATATATATATATATATATATATATATATGTATGTATGTGTGTGTATGTGTGTAGATACATGTAGATGTACTTCATGTGTAGGTATAAAAATAATTTTAACACTTCAAAGATATAGCACACTCTTAAATGTACGTTTATATAATATATATGTGGATACTGTACTCTATTTAGTCTGTTTTGATGAATAATAAGAGATGTTAGTCGATGGAGGAAGACTCTGGAAAACACAGCGCTTCAGAAAAACACCACGAGCCGCTCACACTGACACAGTTTGATCAAATCATCAATAAATAATGTAGTTATTCAACAGAGATGGATTAAATCCATTTGAAGAGACAGTTGAGAATTTAGAATGTCACATGATTCTATTTTTCAAATCTGTTCCTTTGAAGTTTAGATCAATTAAAGAATGCGGAAAAAAAGGTATCGGTTTACACAAATGTCTCAAAAGATAGTCAGAACTGTTTCTTGATCACTGAATTTACATGTTATAATGATTAAATGATGAAATAATGATGCTGAGAAAATATATATCAATAATTTTACTAGTCAAAGTGACAGCTGAGAAGTTTAGAATGTCTCAAGATTCTATTCCGGAATGTGGAAATAAAAGTATCTGTTTACACATCTAACTGTCAATTTCAAAAATAGTCAGAAATGTTTCTTGATCACTAAATTTGAATATTACAGTTGAAGTCAGAATTATGAGCCCCCCTGAATTATTAGCGCCCCTGTTTATTTTTTTCACCAGCTTCTGTTTAATGGAGGGAAGATTGTTTTAGCACATTTCTAAGCAAAATATTTTTAATAACTTATTTCTAATAACAGATTTATTTTATCTTTGTCATGATGACAGAAAAAAATATTTTACTAGATATTTTTCAAGACACTTCTATACAGCTTAAAGTGACATTTAAAGGCTTAACTTAATAAGGTGAAGTAGGCAGGTTAGGGTAATTAGCCAAGTTATTCTATAATGATGGTTTGTTCTGTAGATTATCGAGAAAAAAAATAGCTTAAAGGGGCTAATAATTTTGTCCCAGAAATAGTTTTTAAAAAATTCAAAACTGCTTTTATTCTAGTCGAAATAAAACAAATAAGACTTTTTCCAGAAGAAAAAATATTATCAGACATACTGTGAAAATTTCCTTGCTCTTTTAAATACCATTTGGGAAATATTTTAAAAAGAATAAAAAAATCAAAAGGGGGCTAATAATTCTGACTTCAACTGTATAATGATTAAAAGATAAAATAATGATGCTGATAAAAGGTATTACATTATTATTAGGTCAGATTTAGGTCATGATGTCAGGTGACCAAAATCCAATGTCTAGCCAGCGTCTAACGACATTGTTACTTTGACGGCCAATAACAATGTCAAATTACATTGATATTTGGTTGATTTTAGGTTGGACATTGGACATTGACGCCGGCCTGACGTTAAATTCTGACGTCAACCTGATTTTCATTTCGGGGTTTTTTTTTTGTTTTTATTTTCACAAACAAAATCCAATGTCCCTACAATGTTGGGGTACAACATCAATATAACGTCATGTTGACGTCCTGTGCCTGCAGGCTAGAATGTCTCAAGATGCGATTTTTCAAATCTGTTCCTTTGAAGTTTCGGAATGTGGAAATAAAAGTATCTGTTTACACATCTAACTGTCAATTTCCAAATAAGTCAGAAATGTTTCTTGATCACTAAATTTGCATAATATAATGATAAATAATGATGCTCACAAAAGATAACACAATATATTTTACTATTCAAAGTGACAGTTGAGAAGTTTACCCAGCAGGCACACACCATCATAACACATTAATATTAGGTTAGATTTAGGTCATGATGTCAGCTGACCAAAATTCAATGTCTAGCCAGCATCTTAGGACAACGTTAATTTGACATCCAATAATGATGTCAAATGATGTTGATATTTGGTTGATTTTAGGTTGTGTTGGAAAGTGACCAAAATCCAACATCTGTTAGATGCCGTAGTGGTAATCTCCACACAACGTCACTGTGTAACATGATTAGACATTGATATTTTTGCCAAAATATATTTGCCAAAATATTATTAAAATGTTACGAATTGCTTCAAAGCACATCTACAACAAGCCCAAAAGGTTAATCACATGACAAAAAAGTCATAAATAGAATACTATAAGAAGGAGAACATAATAATTCAGTGTTGACCTGCTCTTTTGTCTATGAAGGTATTGTTGTCTCTTTGCTCAGCTCACCTCTTCATGTCCTCAAATGTCAGTGGTTCGTTCAGGTTACACTGACAGTCACATATAATCTTAACCAAAGTACACAGTCTGAGCCCATAGGAGCCATGATAATTAGTTCACCTTTCGAGTCTTCTGGTTCTTGAGTCGTTCGTTCATCACTGACAGAATGACTCAAACCCTAGGACTCGAGTTGAACGGATCAATTCTTTTTCCGGCTCTAAACGCATATGATTGGCCCGTGATGAACGAACGACTCAGACCCGATAAAGGACTCGAGAGATGAACGGATCCATTCTCTTTCCGACTCTAAATGCATATGATTGGCTCGTGATGAACGAACGACTCAAACCCGATAGAGGACTCAAGAGGTGAAAGGATCAATTCTTTTTCCGTCTCTAAACGCATTTGATTGGCCCGTGATGAACGAATGACTCAGACCCGATAGAGGACTAGAGAGATGAACGGATCAATTCTCTTTCCGACTCTAAACGCATATGATTGGCCCGTGATGAACGAATGACTCAAACCCGATAGAGGACTCGAGAGATGAACGGATGATTTATTTTCCGGCTCTAAACGCATATGATTGGCCCGTGATGAACGAACGACTCAGACCCGATAAAGGACTCGAGAGATGAACGGATCAATTCTCTTTCCGACTCTAAATGCATATGATTGGCTCGTGATGAACGAACGACTCAAACCCGATAGAGGACTCAAGAGGTGAAAGGATCAATTCTCTTTCCGACTCTAAACGCATATGATTGGCCCGTGATGAACGAATGACTCAAACCCGATAGAGGACTCAAGAGGTGAACGGATCAATTCTTTTTCCGTCTCTAAACGCATTTGATTGGCCCGTGATGAACGAATGACTCAGACCCGATAGAGGACTCGAGAGATGAACGGATCAATTCTCTTTCCGACTCTAAACGCATATGATTGGCCCGTGATGAACGAATGACTCAAACCCGATAGAGGACTCAAGAGGTGAACGGATCAATTCTTTTTCCGGCACTAAACACATATGATTGACCCGTGATGAACGAATAACTCAGACTCGAGGACTCGAGAGATGAACGGATCAATTCTCTTTCTGGCTCTAAACGCATATGATTGGCCCGTGATGAACGAATGACTCAAACCCGATAGAGGACTCAAGAGATGAACGGATCAATTCTTTTTCCGGCTCTAAACGCATATGATTGGCTTCTGCCTTTCCTCGATGAACGACTCAAAAGACCTGAAATGAACGATACCACCTGCACAAATGTGCGCACGCGCGAATGAACGAATCACTCCCTGAGAGGACTCGTAGTTCCCGAGTGATATTGAGGATTCGTTCTAAATGAATGAATCGTTCATGAACTACCCACCACTACTAATGATTCATATATCGATTTACTTGAGAATGTGTTGAAATGAAGCGAGTTTGTGTTTAAAATGACAAAAATATAGCATCAAGGTATAACTCATTTATATATCTTACCTTACAAAACAAATGTACATGATATGGTCATCTCAACTTACATCAATCAAACTGACAAAACAAGTATTAAGATTGCTAAACTATTAAAACTTTGTATGTTTAAAAGAATAAGTTGCCTCCTGACTAACAGCGTATAATGAAAGCATATGATGTCAGGATTTGTCATCTCATCATTTCTTGCAGTGCAGATTTACTGTCAGTGTGAGCGGCTCTTCACAGACTGTAATGTGACGTCTCCATCACTCTGATCTTTGGCTAACGAACCACACACACAGAAATAAATGACTTTCGTTTTCACCTCTGGGAAAGATCATGAATCTCCACCAGAGCGCTTCACCTTGAGGAGCTGCAACGCTCATTCATCAGCGGCTGCGTTCAGAACAGAATACAGCACACTACTGTTTCTGCATGCACACTACTACATCTGAATAAACTAGAGCACACTCTGTGCGGTAATGCATCCCACAATGCAACATTTCTCAACCGTTTGGACTCCCAAAGTCACAAACACATTTACAAATATTCACAATTAATATTTTTTACATTACCTTTAATGTACAGTGTGTGAACTGCAGATGAAACTCTCTCTTAAAGCAACAACAGCACTGGGCTGCTGTTATCTAATGTATATGGATAAATTAATTAAAAAATCTATTACATTTACATGACAATTTTAACCCGTTGGGTTGGGTTTGTCCATATTTGACCCAACTTTGGTTTATGACAACTCAACAGTTTTATGAGTGCTGTTTGTAACTCATTAATCGGACAAATACACCAACCAAAGATTGGGTTAATTTTTAATTAACTAATTAAATTTAAAGGACCCTTTTTTTGCCCAATAGCTGAGCTGGGTTAAGATAACACAGCACATTAAACATTTTTTTTTTTATTAAACAATAATTATTTAATTAAAATAACCTTTTTTTTCCCCCTAATAGTTGAGTTGTCCATGTTTGACCCAGCGCTGGGTTAAAACAACACAGCATTTTCTTTAAAGTAAAAAAAAACAAAAACTTTAATAATCATAATAATTAAAAATATTTATATTCCAGCATTTAACATAGGGTCAAATATGGACAAACCCAACATTGGATTTAACTACATTTAACTACATTTACGTTAACTACATCTACATTAACGTTTAACTACATTTTTCAACCCGAATGTTGGGTTTGGTCGATGGGTCACTGGTTCGAACCTCGGCTCAGTTGCCGTTTCTGTGTGGAGTTTGCATGTTCTCCCTGCCTTGGCGTGGGTTTCCTCCGGGTGCTACGGTTTCCCCCACAGTCCAAAGACATGCGGTGTAGGTGAATTGGGTAGGCTAAATTTTCCATAGTGTGTGTGTGAATGTGTGTGTAGATGTTTCCCAGAGATGGGTTGCGGCTGGAAGGGAATCCGCTGCGTAAAACACATGCTGGATAAGTTGGCGGTTCATTCCGCTGTGGCGACCCCCGATTAATAAAGGGACTCAGCCGACAAGAAAATGAATGAATGAATGAATGAATGAATGTTGGGTTTGTCTATATTTGACCCAGCTTTATTATGACAACCCAGTATTTTTAAGTCTGCTGTTTGTAACTCAGTGATGGGTCAAATATGAACAAACCCAACATTGGATTAATTTTTAATTAGTTTATTTATTTAATATGACCCTTTTTTCCTCAATAGTTGAGTTGTCCATGTTTGACCCAGCACTGGGTTAAAACAACACAGCATTTTCTTTAAAGTAAAAAAAAAACTAAAATGATCATAATAAATAAAATTATATATATTTCAGCATTCTGCATTTGACATTGGGTCAAATATGGACAAACCCAACATTGGATGATTCATTTATTTATTTTCAGCTTAGTCCCTTTATAAATCTGGGGTCGCCACAGCGGAATGAACCGCCAATTTATCCAGGACGTGTTTTACGCAGTGGATGCCCTTCCAGCCGCAACCCATCCCTGGGAAACATTTACACACACTCACTCACACACATACACTATGAACAATTTAGCCTACCCAATTCACCTGTACCACATGTCTTTGGACTGTGGGGGAAACCGGAGCACCCGGAGGAAACCCACGCGAATGCAGGGAGAACATGCAAACTCCACACTGAAACGCCAACTGACCCAGCCGAGACTCTAAACAACGACTTTTTTGCTGTGAGGTGACAGCACTACCTACTGCGCCACTGCATCGCCTCCAACATTGGATTAATTTTAATGAATTAATTAATTTTAAATGACCCTTTTTTTTTGCCCAATAGTTGAGTTGGTGCATGTTTGACCCAGCACTGGGTTAAAACAACAGAGCATTTACTTTAAAGTAAAGAAAAATAAATAAAATAATTATAATATTTAAAAGAAATATATGTCAGCATTCTGCATTTAACATCGGGTCAAACATGGACAAACCCAACATTGGGTTAATTAAAAAAAAATAATTTAAATTAACAAAATTTTTCAACCTGTATGGTAAATTTGTCCATATTTGACCCACACCAACACATGAAGAACATGCAAACTCCACACAGAAATAGCTACAAACTCAGCTGGGACTCAGCAGCGACCTTCTTGCTGTGAGGCACCATTAAGCCACCGTGTCGTCATTTTAACAAAGCAATTAAAATAAAAAATCTAGAAACAACATTGTTTATTTTTGACTGAACGCCACTTGCCTGCTCGTCTAAAGGGTGATTGTAGAATGATTAAAGCATTAATGGTGGAATAAAGTCTGCGTGACGTGTGCAGTACAGTAGCGTGACAGTATTCCAGTCCGAACACAGCAACACACCGCTCAGATTAATGAAAGAAACGAGAAAAACAAAGCGAGGACATGAAGCATTGCATATTTCAAGAAGACATCTATTGGTCTGACGGATGGTGAGAGTCAAACGCTCAGATCTGAGTTTGCTGTGAAGTTCAGCAGCAGAAGATGTGAATGTGTTCAAGAGCTCGTGTTTAATGCAGTGCTCGCAGAAACATCATAAACCCATCAAAATACGCTTACAGATCCAAATCTCTACATGCTTACATACTGCACAGCTGGAGACTAAACCCTCATGTGAAATGAATGATGTTTCAGATATTTCAGAAGTCATGTTTAACAGAATAAGGATGAGGTGTGTAACGGATCACGGTTGATCTGTGATTTGTACGGATCACAACCCACGGTCTGCGAATTAATACATATTTAACTTGTAGATTAATCCTACTGTAAATGTGTAACGGTCAGAGAGATCGCCTCGCACGTCATTCAACCCACATGTATGAAAGCATTTAGGCTTTTCTGTAAGATATAATGATGACGGAAGAGGTTGTGGTGGGTTATTAGGGATGTGGTGGGCTTCTTAGGTTATTTAAGGTGTTTTCTGTCTACATGTTTATTGATGCATTCATCGTAAGCTGCACGATTAATCATTAAAAGATCAGGATCTCAACACCCACGCAACATCAATTATAAATGATGGGGATTTGCATATGTTTATTGATCCTTCCAATCGCTGCATTTAAATCTAAAAACACACAAATCAAGAAAGAGATTGCGTATATAGTCTTTTGAGTTAGTTATGGAGTTACAAACAGCCAAATAACACAGAAGTACAAGAAGAACAGGTCGCTCCCCACCGAGAGCAGCTTTACATCGGCCATGTACCGCTGGATTGCATCTCTCCACTGTAGTTAATACGTGATACTTAATACCTTGTGCATGTCTAACAGACAGTATTTGGTCTTATTAATCTATTATTTGTCATCGGGTTTATTATTTTGTCATTATTTTGTTATAATTGTCTATAATTATGTTACTGTGTTGTACAATGTTTGTCTTTGTTTACCAAATTGCTTAACGTTATCTTGATTTCTTATAGTGTACGTCTTGTACGTTATACTTATATATCAGCCGACAGCTAGCTCTCTGCAACTCTCACATGGTCGCCCACTGAAGCTAAGCAGGGCTGCGCCAGGTCAGTACCGGGATGGGAGACCACATGGGAAAGCTAGGTTGCTGCCGGAAGTGGTGTTAGTGAGACCAGCAGGGGGCGCACAACCTGTGGTTTGTGTGGGTCCTAATGCCCCAGTATAGTGACAGGGACTTTATACTGCTCAGTGAGCGCCATCTTTCGGATGAGACGTTAAACTGAGGTCATTAAAAATCCCAGGATGTCCTTCGAAAAGAGTAGGGGTTTAACCCTGGCATCCTGGCCAAATCTGCCCACTGGCCTCTGTCCATCATGGCCTCCTTACTATCCCCATATCATAATTGAATTCATCACTCTGTCTCGTCTTTGGTGCAAAACGGCTGCCGTCGCGTCATCCAGGTGGATGCTGCACACTGGTGGTGGATGAGGAGATTCCCCCCTATTGTGTAAAGTGCTTTGAGTGCCCAGAAAACCCTATATAAATGTAAGGAATTATTATTATTATTATTATTACTTGTATAATGTCCATTGTAGTTTATTCAATTTGATAATCAAAGACACGAGTGTGTATAATACCCAGGGCTTTACATTAACACCCTCCAACCTGCCAAATGAGAGTAGATTTTAGCTGTGGCGGGTTAGACAGCCAGCTCCACTAGCCACTTTGGCTGATTGAAAATAATATTTAAACTGTAGTTTTCTTAAGAGGAGGGTTTGACAAAAAGGATGGCCCAAAAATCGTGCAAATGCGATCTTAGAAGCGAGAAGCAGCATAACTGACAAATATAATTTTGTTCGTGCGGGTAAAAGAAAGCCGGTTGAATCTCGAATGAGAGGATAATTACTCGCGCCAACAGCTGATGTGATGCGCGCACATGTTTTAAACAGCTCCCGCTTCCTTGCTTGAAAAAAACGTGCCTGGAAACGCAACTGGTGTAATCGGTTGTCTTTCAAATAGACTAGACAACACGTTGTGTTCATGCACCCACAGTCCTGCTGCTTTCAAGAGCTCCAGATTAGTCTTTTTGTAAGCAGTACCAGTTGCTTTGACTTTAACCATTATTTAAACAGGATATAGGATATTAACTTCCCATTTATGTGTAGTTAACTGGTGTCAACTGTTTTTTTTTTTTTTTTTAAGAAATGTTTTGTTAAGTAAAAAGTGTAGTATACAGCTATATTCTTCTTGTTTTGACACATTATTTAAAATTTGTGGCTAATAAATAATTATTTATTTATTTTTAGTGTGGTTAGAGATAAGTTTGGTAAATCCTTTGAGCTCTGAAATGTGATGTAAAAACTAATTGTTATTCAACACTATGAAACCATGACCCATGTGCTCATGCTCACATACACAAACAGTCAAATAAAGGAGGAGGCATGTGGACATTCCAAAACTCTAAATCAAGTAATTTGAGCATGTCAAAGTCATATTTATGCATATAAAATATATTTTCCCAGCAACAATAGTGTGGCTAGTGAAAATAGTGTGACGCCTGCTGCGCTGTCATTTGTCTTCCGTGTCTGTCTGTGTGTCTGTTTTGCTCCCTCTACAGATGCGCTGTAACATTGCGGGGCATAATCAGGTGGATGGGGAACACCTGAGTCTAAGTGAGCGCTCCTTTATCAGCGTCCTGCCACTGTTTGGGAGTCTGATTCTTCCGGCTAAGGGTTGGGACGGAGACCAGCGGCGTGCGAGTTGGCGGGGCGTTCTTGCCTAATGTTTGATCACAGTGGGCTTAAATAAAACTTTTGTAACGTGATTTTTGGCTTCCCCCTCTTATTTTTTACTTGTTTCGCCCCGAGGGCGTAACAATTGGGGGCTCGTCCTTGTGAAGACTATTTTTTGCGTCGATCGGTTTGTTTTGGTTAGATTTTCGTTTGGTAAGTGTTTTATTTTATTATGTTTTGCTTTGATTATTAGCTTATTTTGTTAGGAGGGGGAATGTAGTAGTTGGCAGGCAATTTGTGGTCTCCGTCCTGCCCAAGTGTAATATTTGATTAAGTTCTAATCATAGTCTAATCCGTCAAAAGAAACCTAGCCAAATTGTGCAGAAATAAACTGTCCCCGGGTAGGTGAAGAACGTGTCTTCGGATACGTTATTTTTTTATTTTAGTTTGTTGTTTTTGGCTGGCTCGGGGCTTGGTAGCATTTGTCTCGGGAGCACGGCCGAGGTTTGGGGAATTACTTGTACATTGGTGGTTCTCCCAAACTTGCGGTATATAGTGCATAAATTCCCGGTCTTGGGCCAGTTGAAGATTAGGGTCTACATTAGTGAAGAGTCGGGGAGGTTTTATTTCTGTGTGATTGGTTGCAATAACGGTGATATTATTATTATTATTATTGGATTGGAGTTAATTGGATTTTTTTTTTTCCTATGGCGAGTGTTGTGGAAACGTTTGTTCAAACTCCGTCGGAGGACTTATTAGACTTAATGACGAAGGATCAATTATTAGAATTAGCAACTCATTACGAAGTTGAGCTCTCCGCACTTCAGAAGAGAACGAAGGAGGGGATAAAGCAGATTTTAAAAGCGTCGCTGTTTGATCTGAATGTGCTGGTGGAAGCACCGGCTCCGATACAACCTGGGTTTGGTGCACTTTCATTCGAGCAGCAGAAGGAGTTGTTGATGTTGCAGCGCGACACTGAGTGTGAAAAACGGCGTTTAGATTGTGAGAAAGCTAAAATAGAACATAAGATTGAGGAGAGTCGATTGGAGCAGCAGCGCGTGCAGGTCGAGCAGAAACGACTTGATCTTCTAAAAGAGGGTAAGTTCCCTGCTGAAAGTGTTGTAGCCTCCTCTCCTAAATTGGATATTGTTAATAATTTGCGCTTGGTTCCGCCGTTTAATGAGTGTGATGTGGAAACTTTTTTTCTGTTATTTGAGAGGATTGCTGTAGCTTATAAGTGGAGTGACATTGAGCGCACCTTACTCCTTCAGTGCGTTTTGACGGGAAAGGCCCAGCAAGCGTATTCTGCTTTATCAGTTGAGGAGAGTCAAATTTACGAAAATGTGAAGTCATCTGTTTTAAAGATTTATGAGCGTGTGCCGGAAAGTTATCGCCAGCAGTTTCGTTCTTTGGGGCGTGAATCCAATCAAACGCATGTGGAATTTGTGAGAGATCTAACTTTGCGATTTAATCGTTGGCGTATGTCGGCAGAAGTGACCACCTTGGATGATCTGATAAATTTGGTTTTATTGGAGCAATTTAAAAATACGCTTCCAGATATTGTTGTCACTTACATTGCCGAGCGTAATGTTAAGACCGCGTCCCAGGCAGCAGTGCTGGCCGATGAGTGGGAACTCATTCATAAAACTCGTGCAGACGGGTTCAGAAGTGATCGCCTTTCTCCCTGCTTAAGTTCTCCATCCGTTTATTTGAACCAGGCAAGGCGTCCTAAAAGTCCATCAAATAGACACGATTTGACTTGTAACTACTGCTTAGAAGAAGGGCATTGGAAATCAAATTGTCCCGTTCTTAAATCAAAAAGTGCCAAAGCACAGCTAACTAAATCCGCCGGTTTTGTAAAGCCCGCTGCGCTTGTGGGTCCTGTACCGCTGTCCGCTCTGTCAGCTGAAACACCGGCGAATACATCAAGCGTGTTAGACCGCCAGGATATTTTTAATCCGTTTATTTCGGATGGTTTTGTGTCACTTAAAAGTGGTAATAGGATAGCAGTAAAAATTCTCCGAGATACAGGATCATCGGCTTCCTTTATTTTGGAATCTATATTGCCGTTTTCACTGGAGTCTGACACTGGTAAATCGTTGTTAATTCGTGGCATTGGATTAAATACATTATCTGTACCCTTACATAAAGTGACTCTGAATTGTGACTTAGTGCAGGGCGATGTAGAGCTTGGCGTGCGACCTGTTCTGCCCGTTGAAGGCGTGTCACTTATTCTTGGCAATAATCTGGCGGGCGGACGCGTTTGGGTTGGGGAAACGCCACCTTTGATAGTTTCTAACCCGCCTCCCTATTGTGACTGTCTGGATGAGAGTGCTCCGCAAAATCCTGATGTGTTTGTTGCTTGTGCAGTGACTCGATCTGCTAGCCGGGCGCAATCTGAAGTAAAACCTGTAAGTACTGAACATTTTTTTCCGTTAACTGATTACCCACTGGCCGTTTCTAGGGAAGAGCTCTCGAAGGAACAGCAGAGCGATGTAACTTTAAAAGCTTAGTATGAGCAAGTTTATGATGATGTTGATATTCGGAACCGGGCACAGGGTTATTTCATCAGAGATGGGGTATTATTGAGAAAATGGTCTCCACATGCTGGTTTTTGTGTGGGGGATCCTTTTGTCCAGGTGGTGGTGCCCGTTAAATGGCGGCCGGTAGTTTTAAAAACTGCCCATGATGGTCTTGCCGGTCATGCTGGCATTAAAAAGACGTATGACAGAATTCTTCGTTATTTTTACTGGCCACGAATCAAAAAAGATGTCGCCAGTTATGTTAAAACCTGTCATACATGCCAGTTGACTGGTAAGCCTAATCAGCCGTTAAAACCGGCGCCTCTGCAGCCCATTTCTGCCGTATGCCAACCTTTCGAGCATCTCATCATTGACTGTGTTGGGCCACTCCCTCGCTCGAAAGCGGGGAGTGAATATCTGCTAACAGTGATGTGCCAGGTCACTCGTTATCCGGCCGCGTTTCCTTTGCGTTCTATTAACACAAAGGCTATTGTTAAAGCTCTCACTCAATTTATTTCTATTTTTGGCTTACCTAAAGTTATTCAGTCCGATCAGGGAAGTAATTTTACTTCAAACTTGTTTGCCGAAGTACTTCGTCATTTGGGGATTAAGCACAATTTGTCCACTGCGTATCATGCGCAAAGTCAAGGTGCGCTAGAGCGCTTCCATTCCACCTTAAAATCCTTGCTCCGGGCTTATTGCGTTGAGATGGACAGAGATTGGGAGGAGGGCCTCCCGTGGCTGATGCTGTCAGCCCGGGAAGTAACTCAACAAAGTCTTGGCTATAGCCCGAATGAACTCGTTTTTGCTCATGAAGTTCGGGGGGTACTGGCTGTTTTGCACGATCAGTGGACCGATTTAGATCCGCCAGAAAAATTGTCGGATTATGTTTTGGGTTTTCGTCGACGGCTTTCGTTGGCATGGGAACTAGCTAAAAAGCAGTTGGGTAGTTCCCAGAAAAAGATGAAGCGCCTGTTTGACCGTCGCACTGAACGCCGACAGTTTAGCGTGGGAGACCAGGTTGTTGCGCTCCTCCCGGTGTTGGGATCGCCCTTTCCTGCTGCGCTGTCATTTGTCTTCCGTGTCTGTCTGTGTGTCTGTTTTGCTCCCTCTACAGATGCGCTGTAACATTGCGGGGCATAATCAGGTGGATGGGGAACACCTGAGTCTAAGTGAGCGCTCCTTTATCAGCGTCCTGCCACTGTTTGGGAGTCTGATTCTTCCGGCTAAGGGTTGGGACGGAGACCAGCGGCGTGCGAGTTGGCGGGGCGTTCTTGCCTAATGTTTGATCACAGTGGGCTTAAATAAAACTTTTGTAACGTGATTTTTGGCTTCCCCCTCTTATTTTTTACTTGTTTCGCCCCGAGGGCGTAACAATAGTGAGTGGCTAGTAATGTTGGAAAACTACTAGCCACACTGGCTGGTGATCAAAAAAGTTAATGTCAAGCCCTGATAATATCCCATTTCACTTCACATTTATTATGACTTATGTTTTCATTTTCTCAAATCAAAAATATTGATTTATAATAATAATAATAATAATAATATAATATTAATTATAAGGCCATGCTTTATATAATTAAATCATTTTATTTTGAATGTACACCGATGAATCCATGGTGAGTTAAGCGACATAATAAAGTACACTGTCGTTTCATTTGAAGAAGTATCCGACTTGTCCTTGGGAGCTCGTTCTTCCAAGTCTGAACATGGCAAGTCTGATCTTCCAAGGACGCAAGTCTGAACTTTGCCTACTTGGTATTGAGAAACAGCCCATCACTCGAGTGAGTTGCCAAAAGTAAGTATAAACAATGGTCGTGTAATGGAGGCCAGCTAGCAAGTGCTGTGCAGGTAAACATCACTCTGTCCTCTAAAGGTGCTCTAGCGACAAACACTACAGGCCATGGTCTTTAGCCTCATTTGGTAGAGTAACTGACTCCCATGCGGAAGGTCATCGGCTCGATACCAGCTTGGAGCGGGTTGGCTGGCGTAGGACTGGCAGGGTTACATAGGTGCCATGACCCGGATGGTAGTGAGGTTTAGGGGTGTATGTAACGACGGCCAGCTAGTAAGTGCTGTGCAGGTAAACCTCACTCCTCTGACCTCTAAAGGTGCTCTAGCGACAGACGCTAGAGGCCATGGTCTTTAGCCTCCTTGTTAGAGCAACTGACACTCATGCGGAAGGTCGCCGGTTCGATACCAGCTCGGAGTGGTTTGGGTGGTGTAGGACTGGCGGGGTTACATTGGTGCCGTGACCCGGATGGTAGTAAGGTTTAGGGGTGTATGTAACGACGGCCAGCTAGTAAGTGCTGTGCAGGTAAACCTCACTCCTCTGACCTCTAAAGGTGCTCTAGCGACAAACACTACAGGCCATAGTCTTTAGCCTCACTTGTAGAGCCCCCCATGCGGAAGATCATCGGTTCGATACCAGCTCGGAACGGGTTAGGTGGCGTAGGACCGGCAGGGTTACATAGGTGCCGTGACCCGGATGGTAGTGAGGATTAGGGGTGTATGTAACGACGGCCAGCTAGTAAGTGCTGTGAAGGTAAACCTCACTCCTCTGACCTCTAAAGGTGCTCTAGCGACAAACACTACAGGCCATAGTCTTTAGCCTCACTTGTAGAGCCCCCCATGCGGAAGATCATCGGTTCGATACCAGCTCGGAACGGGTTAGGTGGCGTAGGACCGGCAGGGTTACATAGGTGCCGTGACCCGGATGGTAGTGAGGATTAGGGGTGTATGTAACGACGGCCAGCTAGTAAGTGCTGTGAAGGTAAACCTCACTCCTCTGACCTCTAAAGGTGCTCTAGCGACAAACACTACAGGCCATGGTCTTTAGCCTCATTGGTAGAGCAACTGACTCCCATGCGGAAGGTCATCGGTTCGATACCAGCTTGGAACGGGTTGGGTGGTGTAGGACCGGCAGGGTTACATAGGTGCCATGACCCGGATGGTAGTGAGGTTTAGGGGTGTATGTAACGACGCCCAGCTAGTAAGTACTGTGCAGGTAAACCTCACTCCTCTGACCTCTAAAGGTGCTCTAGCGACAGACGCTAGAGGCCATGGTCTTTAGCCTCCTTGTTAGAGCAACTGACTCCCATGCGGAAGGTCGCCGTTTCGATACCAGATCGGAGTGGTTTGGGTGGTGTAGGACTGGCGGGGTTACATTGGTGCCGTGACCCGGATAGTAGTGAGGTTTAGGGGTGTATGTAATGACGGCCAGCTAGTAAGTGCTGTGCAGGTAAACCTCACTCCTCTGACCTCTAAAGGTGCTCTAGCGACTTTTGCGACAGGCCATGGTTTTTAGCCTCCTTGGTAGAGCACCCGACTCCCATGCGGAAGGTTTCTGGTTCGATACCAACTCGGAGCGGGTGGCGTAGTATCAGCAGGTTTACAGTCACATCACATCAGTAAATATTTTTAGCTGCTGTGCTGGAAGCGCAGTGATCTCTCACGCCCCCCACACATCGTTTACCCCTTCACGTGTTGTAGCTTATAACCTGAATATTTTGTATTAGTTTTTATGATGTCAATGGTTACCAGTTTCTAATACCTTAATTTGAGTTGAACATAAATAAATAGTGAATTAACAAAATGTTTAGCTGAACTATCGCTTTAATTGAGCTGCTTACATTCAATACTGAATGAGTATTGCTGTAATAATCAGATGTTCACGGAGCGCGGCATTAAACTGAGATCTCACACATGTCATCTCTGGATCTGTGGAGACTTTTTGAGAAACCCCAGCGGTTAAGCGCTAAAGCTCTGTATATGTACACTGCTCGGAGCACAGCTGCATTGTGGGGAAGCTGTGTGTGTGCTGGTTTTGGTGGTCTACAAGGACTGGAATGTGTATAACGTCATGGATGTAGCTAGTTGTACTATTCAGGTGGTTTGTGAGGACACTGCCTTGTGTCCCCATAATTCAAAACACTTGGAAATCATGTATAATGTGTCTTTTGAGATTGAAATTGTTCAGAGGTTTGCTGTGAGAGTTGGGTTTAGGTCAGGGCTGGGGTAAGGCCATATCATCAGCTTGTTTTACTGTATAAAATACATTACACCTATGGAGAGTCCTTGTAAACCACTAGTACCGATGTGTGTTTCTGCGTGTGTGTATGTCTGTTGGTGTCTCTGTGTGTGTGCATTTGGTGCTATATTGGTGTCTGAGTGTGTGTGTGTATCTGTCTATGCATGTGTGTGTCTGTCTGTGTGCATTTGGTACTGTATTGGTGTCTGTGTGTGTGTCCATGTGTGTGTGTCTGTCTGTCTGTGTTTCCATGTTAGTGTTTCCACATGTGTGTGTGTGCTTCTCTGTGTCTGTGTGATTCTGTGTGTGTGGCTCTCTCTCTCTTTGTGTGTGTCTACATGTGTGTGTGCATGCTTCTGTTTGTGTGTGTCAGTCAGTCAGTGTGTCAGTCTTTCAGGTTGTCCTCTCCTACTCCCTGTGCCTCCAGCTCTCTCATCACGTTGTCCAGGTATTTGGGGTCGGGGTATCCGTGTCCCGTCAGGTTGGAACCGAACTCCGTCTTGTGGTGAATCTCGTTCCAGACGACGGTGTCGGACTCGCCTGTGGTGCTGGACGTCCCGATGGTGAAGATCAGCCGACGGTCCCACGCCGTGATCAACAGCTTCAACACCTGCGGGAGGGGAAAGAGGAAGACATGAGGGAGAGTCAAGAGAGAAGCTGTGAAATATTAACAGAAAATATTGATTCATTACACTTGAGAACCAAAACTGGCAGTGAGCTACTGTAAATTTGACCATTAATTGTAGTTATTAATTTACAGTGTGCTTGTAATTTTATAGTTTTACTAGCAAACAAAATTGCAAGGAAGTTCATTCATTCATTCATTTTCTTGTCGGCTTAGTCCCTTTATTAATCCGGGGTCGCCACAGCGGAATGAACCGCCAACTTATCCAGCAAGTTTTTACGCAGCAAAGCCCTTCCAGCCGCAACCCATCTCTGGGAAACATCCATACACACACACTACGGACAATTTAGCCTACCCAATTCACCTCTACCGCATGTCTTTGGACTGTGGGGGAAACCGGAGCACCCAGAGGAAACCCACGCGAAGGCAGGGAGAACATGCAAACTCCACACAAAAACACCAACTGAGCCGAGGTTCGAACCATCGACCTTCTTGCTGTGAGGCGACACCACTACCTACTGCGCCACTGCCTCGCCCTTGCAAGTAAGCTGTTATAGTAAATTTAATAGCCCCTTTTACACAGTGATACCGGTATATATATGGACAATTTCCAGAACGACTTTACCGGTAAATTGAAAAAAGTGCTGTTTACACAGGCGAGGACGTTACGGAATTTTTCCGGAAAAGGTTATTCACACATCCATTCCAAAATACCGGTAAATTCTGACATCATTTTCCAAGAATGAGCTCTAAACGGCAGCGCTTGTGTTTGTAAACATTTGACTACATTACAAACTCTGTGGATGATCAGTATTGTAAATAACTTCAATGTAAACATATAGAGAAACACTTTCGTATGTAGAGATGTTCATAATATGTGTGTGCTGGCGATCACCGTCTGCTTTACGTGCACATGCGACGCACCAATCAACTGAAGGAAGCTGAGCTTAAAGGTAAACAAACAGCTAATCATAAGCATCTTATGGATAATTATTTACAGTTGGCATTAAGGAACATATAAATGTTATCTGTCTAACATCCAGCAACCAAATGTGTCTGGAAAAATATTCAAAGGCTTTTATTTTCATAAGCAGCGCGTACGTGAATGTGTCTGACTGTTCTGATTGGCTAAAGTAGACGTCTCACGTCAGCACGTTCTCTATTAAGAGTTCACACTTAGCTGATGATTGATAATAAAGCGTATTTGGCATGCTGACCCGAGAGAGAGCCCTGAGCTCAGAATATCCTTGAGCCTGGGGCTCCCCCAATATACGGAGCTGATGAGGTACCAGCTGTGTTCAATCATAAGCATGTGATCCTCTCGAAATTAGTTTATAAATAAACCACACTTCTGCGTTCACGCAGAGCAGCATTTCAGCAAATTACCAGTAATGTTACAACTTCTCTTTCCGGAAAATGGCCGAAACAAATTTACCGGTATTTTCAAAAAGGGCCTGTTCACACATACAGACCTTTCCGGAAAATTGCTGGTAAACGGAATGAACTGCCAACTATTCCAGCATATATTTTACACAGCGGATGCCCTTCCAGCTGCAATTAAGTACTGGAAAACACCCACCAGCTAGTAAGTGCTGTGCAGGGGTAAACCTCACTCCTCTGACCTCTAAAGGTGTTTTGGCGACACACGCTAGAGGCCATGGTCTTTAGCCTCCTTGTTAGAGCAACTGACTCCTATGCGGAAGGTCGCTGGTTCGATACCAGATCGGAGGGGGTTGGGTGGCGTAGGGTCATGGTTATATTGGTGCTGTGACCCGGATGGAAGTGAGGTTAGGGGGGTGAGTGTAACGGAGGCCAGCTAGTAAGTGCTGTGCAGGTAAACCTCACTCCTCTGACCTTTAAAGATGCTCTAGCGACAGACGCTAGAGGCCATGGTCTTTAGCCTCCTTGTTAGAGCAACTGACTCCCATGTGGAAGGTCGCCGGTTCGATACCAGATCGGAGGGTTGGGTGAAGTAGGATGTACACACACACACACACACACACACATGTACACTACGGCCAAATTAGTTAATCAATTCCCTTATAGCACATGTTTTTTTTTTTGTTGCTATTTTAAGGACAGAAATACGCTCTGCGCCCCGGCTCATGGTCTAACAGGGTTGTGCTTACTCTCTTAATGAGTTCTGGGTGTGTTTTGAACATAACATGCATTAAACCAATCAGAGTCTCATCTCTCATTTCCTTTAAAGAGGGTCACACACCAGAAGCACCGCTCCACAAGTAGCGACACCCAGCCAAGACTCAGAACACTGTTCATTATTCTGCCACGCCACAGAGCGACATCTGAATAGTTTGATTTTAAATAACATGCAAATGTGCGCGTCTGCTGTGCCATACTTTCAACTGTCATGTGCGCACCGTGTTGCAGCACTGACCGGCACATCTGGTGTGTGATGCCCTTAAGAGTCAGTTGCATTGCTCCATGATGCATTTGCCATTTAAATGGTGGACTTCCTAAGTGTAAAAACTGAACGCTTCACTAGCAAGAAAACAGTTAAACAGAGCATCTGCAGCGCGAGGATAAAGAACAAGCCTCCTTCATTCAGCCTCTTTCTCTTTACTTTTACTCTTTACTTTTCTCCTTTATTTTGGTGAGGAAACGGTGGAAACACTCCACTAAACACCTCCATTAGCAGACATATTTAATTCAATTTAAGTACAAAGATTTGCTAAATTCAGTTCTAATCTCTAGCGAAGAAATAAATCTCTAAAAAAGTTATATCCAAACACACGTCCTGTTCTTATGGCCCATATGGTAATGCAGACGTCTCCAAAACCCCACAGGTGGACAAATCTACACTAGTTTAAAAAAAACAAAAACAAATATAAATCTGCAGGAAATAAATAATACTGCAAATAATAATAACATTATACATTGCAGATTGTCATGAATAAACTGAAAAAGCCCACCGAGGTGAAGAAGGCATGGAGGCAGTGGTGTTTTTGTGCCTTAACACACCTCCTTTATAGACCAGCACACCCATGAGTCCACAGAGTGGCACAAATGCATTTATTTAAACCAAGTGGCGCAAAACAGGAAATTACTGTTTCGCTGGTCTGAAAACAGCAACAGATCACACCAAACACGTCCTGCGCCTTATTGCGTCGGGTGTACAATAAGGTCCAATATCTCCAAATCAATTGTTAAATTAAAAAATAAATGATTTTATTGACAGTACAGTGACTGATATGAGATCTTCAACACCTCACCTTGCGTCCTTTCTCATTGTCTGGTAAATAACAGTGTCGAGGAAATCCTCTCGCGCTGTACTTTTTCCCAGGGTTCGGATGCTCTGTGGTCTGAAAAAACACACACACACATGCGGTCACACTTGATGATGAACACACACACACAGATCAGCCTCACACACAGATGAAAGCAGAAAGCAGCACTGCTGTCAATGAAGCTGCAAACGGGTCTGACTGAACACACAGAGGCAATATTCAGCATCCCTGAAAAGGATTTTCTCTTACACTGAGACATACTTCAACATTCACAACCTCACAGCATCCACCAAGCGGCAACCTCCGGCTCTCCCTCAGGAAGCCAATACGGAAGTAACTAAAACTGCAATTCATCTGAAATTCCGCTAGTCCTGGCTGCTCCTGCTCCAAAACAGAGCAAATTTCAATTGAGCCCACTGTTAGAATGGCCAACTTTACAGCAGAATAAAGGTGTTTACAGCCTGCTACAAAAAAAGATTTTGGTTAATACAGCTAATATTATCCTTCATGACAACTGTGAGGGGGGTGAATTTATTTATAACTCATCCGTTTCCTTTATATTAAGTTATATTAAGTTTGCATAATTAAGGGCGTGGCCATTTGAGTGACAGCTAGGTCTTGCTGGTCGCCGTCACCTCAGCTGAATCCTGCAGATTAGCCACTGAACTCGGCATATTTATCGTATTTCTGTGTTGTTTTATGTGGCTTTACACAGTCGACTGCATTTTGGACTTGTTTCCTACAATTATTAGATGGCATGGGGTGCTGAGTGCACTTAATTGTGCTCACAAACCATTCACGTGGCCTCCGTTTCCCATGCGAGTAAAGTTATATACTTATATACCATCTCTATACATGTATTTGTTTTATTCAAGATCATTTATCGTTTATATTTATATTTAGAGCTGTAATGCACTCCAGAATCTGTCAGATTGATTAGCTGTAGGCTCTAGATCAGTCATCTGAAGCGTTGTCATACAGTGTTATGCTGGAGTTCATCAATAGTCTTACAGTAACTAACATAGACTATATCTGAAGTGTTTGGAAGTAATTCGCGTTTTCCTCCTGTTGAAAAACGTCATAAGAACAGTGTTTAGTGGCTCAATGTATTACAGCAGTGTTTTTAAAAGTCTAAACACTTTATTGATATAGTGTACAGCCAAGCACAAGTGGTCAGAACACAAACGAGTCGCAGGTGATAAAGTATTAAGCGTTCTCCCAAAGTAAAGTGTGTCTGAACCAGGTCCAAGCTAAATGCTAGCAGGTGTCTGTAGCTCCGCCCACTCTCCGCCTCTTTGCCCTTGTTTGGTATCCCGCCGTGGGTGTGATGACGCGTGACCAAAATGGCGACGGTTGGCCGCGCCTACTTGTGGCTTCTTTTGCGCTCTTCAGAAACCAGTGGGTGACGTCACGGATACTACGTCCATATATTTTACAGTCTATGGTATCCACTAGCTGTGTTCATTAGCAGCATTAGTGCTTTTGCCAGCTCACTCACACCACATGAACAATCAATAAGTATAGTAAAAATGTGCATTTAACAATCAATGTCAGAGAGAATGGAGAGAAATCTAAATATAATATCTACAGCGGGGAAATAAGTATTGAACACACTGTCAAGTTTTTTCTGGGGAATGATATCTGTATAACTGGTTTGGCCACGGGACCCACATTTTTACATGGTCATCAAGCCGCGACCCAAATTTTCAGGAACTATAATATAATTTTAGGAATTATAATTCATTTGTATTTATTTGTTAACATACACAAGTATAGTGACTGACAAATCATAAGACTTACGAATAAACAATACTTTATCTCTGTCGTTTAAAGAGCTCATATTATGGGTTTTTGAAAATGCCCCTCCATGTAGTGTGTAACACAGCTCTAAGAGAAGTGAAGTATCCAGCTAAGGCTTAAATCTGTGAGAGTACAGTGTTTAAAACTGTTGATTCATCTATAAAAGAGTCGACTCATAGTGCTTCAAACGAGTCGCCTTGATAACGAGTCATTAGGTGTTTCAATATGACGTGACAACGAAACCAAGTAGTTGTGCGCGCAAACCCGGGAGATTTCAAACCTGCGGCCCTGCCCTCTGACACAGAAAAAGCCACACACACACACAGACACACACACAAACACACACACGCCGGTCAAATTAAGTGGAAATGTGCAGATGGATATTATTGAGTCTCTACCCAAAGATGAAACCTCAGCATTATAGCCCAGCCTTGAGCAGTTGGAGTGCTTCTGGAAACTACATGCTACACAGAAGACCTCATCTGCCGTTTGTTAAAGAAGGATCAGTAAAGAGTACTGATGGACATGTCAGCACCTGGATGGGTTTCTTCCTCCATTTCCCAAGTGTAAGTCCGTGCGATTAAAGTTGAAGCCTCGTTTTCTCCAGCTTGCAAATGTATTTAGTTGTGATTTGTTACTTGTAACCGCGTGTACTGTATCAGGTTAACTCGCTATATTCTCTAATCACGTGTAAAGCCATGTTAAAAACGCGACGCGTGCCGCTTTGTTTACGGACCTCCATGGAGGAGGGTAATGTGTGTATGTGTGTGCGGTGTCCTCCTCCTCCGAGGGTAATATGTGTGTGTGTGTGTGTGTCTGTGAAAAGAGCAGAATGTGACAAGCTAGGAGATCTCCTCGCCAGTTCTTGGAGTTTTTGCTCAATAAAATAGTCAGTCGTCTGTATTTTCAAGTCCATCGTCTGTATTTACATGCACCCACCTTACACTATGAAGCGTGTATGCATTGTGACTACTTTTATATTATTGATTAGCTGCTGGGCATTTCACTCTGTCTCGTGCTGAAGGCTGTCAGTGTCGACCAATAGCAGCAGGCTTTCATCGACCCAATCAGCGCAGATTAGCTTCGTGCTAAGG
Organism: Danio rerio; assembly: GCF_052040795.2. NCBI lineage: Eukaryota > Metazoa > Chordata > Actinopteri > Cypriniformes > Danionidae > Danio > Danio rerio. Next base: position 2,870,297 of record NC_141028.1, read on the forward strand.
GGGGGTTTGGGAACAAATGAATCACTGGACTATTCATACGGGAGTCGCTGGGATATTTAGTTAAAAATAAATGCAGATTATAAGACCATGAAAGTGTTTTTTGACCTTGCATGCATATTAGACTGTTGTTGGAGACCCTTACAACCCAAATATGACCCTATTTCATGTATAATAAGGGCTCTTTAATTCTTTATATGAAAGGCTTTTTTGATGCTGCAGCTTAAAGTCCCGTGCACACCGAGACACTTTCTGCTCGCATTTTCTGTCGACGTTTAACGCCTCGTGACTAAATTAAAGTTGTCAAAGTGATTGTGCACACCAACGCACAAAACGTCAGGCGTAAAAGCGTCATTTAAAAAAAAAGTCTGGAAAAATTTGGAAAATGTCTTGAAAAACGCTGACAATAAAACGCAAACGAAAAGCGTCCCGGTGTGTACGAGCCTTAAAACGTTACGAAACACCAAAACATTTTTTGAGCTGCTGACAGTCATATATGTGTCCCACACTGCTAAACACTATTATGACACATATACTTAGCAAAAATGTGAAAATTGGTTGTTTTTGCGTTATTTTGAGCAAATTCGGTCGTCCAGCTTGTAACAAATTTTTTAAGCTGCATCATGTCGATTAGATTCTTGTGTGTATTCCAGCGTGTAGACTGGACGTCTGTACCTGGGGGTACAATGTGACACGTTTGAGCTTTTAGCATTAATTCATGAAAAAGGCTTGGTTCAAACCAATCAGCGCCCTCTATTGTGTATGTGGTGTACCTTCATTAATATGCATGATAGCTTCGAAGACTGTTTTTACCTGATAGAGTGTGTTCAGACGCCAGAGAGACGCCACGTTGTGTTACCAAAACAATTGGGAGAAGAAAAATAGTTTGGAGTTACGGGTCGTCAGTGTTGCGTTTATAAATATGCTGCAACGAAGGTTTTAGAAGGTTCATCCTCCTGCTAATGTAGATGTTGGACTGAAGCAGCTGATGTTCTTTCACACTGAGGAAGGGCAGAGGATTACTGAAGAACTACTGAGAGATTTCAGCTGCTGTCTGGGCTTTCCCTGCTGAACTACACTTTTCTTTCTTCATGTGTTCAATACTTTTTCCCTGCATCATTTAATTTTATTAAGCATAACTTCATTAGTAAACTAATGAGTTTTGTTTTCTTTGCATATATGGGTTTGCTTGATTGTTACCAACATTTGGGGAAATTTTCAAGTCAATGACACCTCTAGAAATATGTTTTCTGCGAAAAATGGTGAATTAAAATGTTTAAAAAGAGCAAAATTGGAAAAAAAAAAAAAATATATATATATATATATATATATATATATATATATATATATATATATATATATATATATATATAAATTTGGTGAAATTTTATAATTTGTCAGTTTTTCCCCAATATTTTGTTTGAATTTAATTGTATTATCTCTCTTTTTCTAAAGATGTTTGGTGACCAAAATGTTATTTTAATAAATATATCCGTTTAATAAATCTGTTTCGTTTAAATGCAGCAAAATATATTATTAATATTCACTGAGAAATTAATAAAAATGTTCATTTTTAAACTGGGGTGTGCTCGTTTATGTTGAGCACTGTAAATAGTGTCTAAAACTTTTGTGATTTCAGTATAAACAGAACAAACCAAGGCCTCCCTGATTGGCCAGCTGTGCATGCTTCACGAATATCAATTAGGTTATGTGAAATGTGATTGGCTGAGAGGCAGATGGTCAGCAGGATTTGTCAGTTATTTATTTGGTGGTAGTTAAATACAATAACTATCTGATGTTTCTTGACAAATACATTAAAATAAAACCTCAGATCACAGAAAATATTAAAAAAATCACTCATTTAAATTAATACTGGATGTAAGAAGCTTTACAATATTGTATTTGTGCATATACATTAGATTAGTCAGTACTGAAGTTAAATCTTAAGCTTATCTAACAAAATAACTTGATAACGCTCCAAAGTTACCACACCCAAATTTATATGTTAGGGAAAATATTAAATTAAAAATTAAAAAGAGGAAAATTCAAGAGAAACAATTTTTTTATTTAAGTTTTGTAGTTTGTAATTCTTTTTACAATTTTCATGAATTTAAATGGATTATCTTTCTATTTCTAAGTATTTTTGGTTAATAAAATATTATTTTAATAAATATATCCATTTAATAAATGTGTTTTATTCAAATGCACCAATATAAATTAGCTATATTCACTGAGATATTAATAGAAATATTAATTTTATAGTGAGTTGTTCTCATTTATGTTGAGCACTGTACATCAGATTCCGCGTAAAGCCTTTTGTGATGAGTTATTTTCAATATTTATGATCGCATTGCAGTAAAATAGGACAAATAAGCTCATGTATGAGACAAATTCTGTGCATTTGACAGTAAGGGGACGAACTACCCAAACCCCACCCTGGCTACAGATCTGTTTTACATTACAATCAGTTGACACAAGAGTTGAGAAAGTGAGTAGGAGGACAATCATGCAGAATAAGAGACACTTAGCAGTCCTCGATGAACAGGAAACCCCACTCAGCCACTTCCTGCCTAACAGATGCTAAAATATACCGTAAACACACACTGACCAGAAGCCGAACGCCCACAGGTCATTCTGAGCAAACCGCCAGTGACGTACAGCATTAAACGCTGATCTGCAGGAGAATCAGCACTGGGCGATTCAACAGCAACATTTAGCAGTAAACAATCAGGCACAGTGTAGGATTTAAAGCACACTTTGCTCATCAACACATACAGTGCATCCGGAAAGTATTGATAGCGCTTCACTTTTTCCACATTTGTTTATGTTACAGGCTTATTCCAAAATAGATTAAATTAATTGATTTCCTCAACATTCTACACATAATGACGATGTGGAAAAAGAGTTTTTGAAATTGTTGAAAATTCATTTAAAATAAAAAAAGCTGTAAAATCAGATACACATCAGTATTCACAACCTTTTTTGAAGCTCTAAATTGAGCTCAGGTACATTCTGTTTCCACTGATCATTCTTGAGATGTTTCAGCAGCTTCTTTGGAGTTCACTTGTGGTCAATTCAGCTGATTGGACATGATCTGAAAAGGCTACAGCTGTCTATATAAGGGCCCAGGGTTGACAGTGCATGTCAAAGCACAAACCAAGCATGAAGACAAAGGAATTGTCTGTAGACCTCTGAGACAGGATTGTGTCGAGGCACAACTCTGGGGAAGGTTACAGAAACTTTTCTGCTGCTCCATCATCCATAAGTGGAAGATGACAAGGACTCTTCCTAGAGCTGGCCGACCATCTAAGCTGAGTGATCGGGGGAGAAGGGCCTTAGTTAGGGAGGTGATCAATAACCTGATGATCACTCTGTCTGAGCTCCAGTGTTCTTCTGTGGATAGAGGAGAATCTTACATAAGGACATCCATCTTTGCAGTAATCCACCAATCAGGCCTGTATGGTAGAGTGGCCAGACGGAAGACACTTCCCGCCTGGAATTTGCCAAAAGGCATCTGAAGGACTCTCAGAGCATCAGAAACTAAATTCTCTGGTCTGATGAGACTTAAATTGAACTCTTTGGAGTGAATGTCAGGGGTTTTGTTTTGAGAAAAGCAGGCAGCAATCATCAGCAGGCTAATAGCATCCATACAGTGAAGCATGGTGGTGTTGGCATCATGCTTTGGGAATGTGTTTCAGCAGCAGGAACTGGAAGACTAGTCAGGATAGAGGGAAAGATGAATGCAGCAATGTACAGAGACATCCTGAATGAAGACCTGCTTCAGAGTGCTCTTCACCTCAGACTGGGGCGACGGTTCATCTTCCAGCAGGACAATGACCCAAAGCACACCGCCAAAATATCAATGGAGTGGCACAACAACAACTCAGTGAATGTCTTTGAGTGGCCCAGCCAGAGCCCAGACCTAAATCCTATTGAACATCTCTGGAGAGATCTGAAAAGGGCTGTACACTGTCGCTTCCCATCCAACCTGATAGAGCTTGAGAGGTACTGCAGAGAGGAATGGGCAACAATTCCTAAAGACAGGTGTGCCGAGCTTGTGGCATCATATTCAGAAAGACTTGAGGCTGTAATCACTGCCAAAGGTGCATCAACAAACTATTGAGCAAAGGTTGTGAATACTGATGCACATCTGATTTTACAGCTGTTTTATTTGTAATGAATTTGCAACAATTTCAAAAACTCTTTTTTTCACATCGTCACTATGGAGGATTGTGTGTAGAATGTTGAGGAAATCAATCAATTTAATCCATTTTGGAATAAAGCTGTAAAATAAACAAATGTGAAAAAAAATGAAGGGCTATCAATACTTTAATAGCATAAAACGTGCATATACACCTATAGATTACTGGTGTATACACCTATACTATTGGATGTTCACTACAACATACTCTAAATGAAACTTGCGTATATACAAATAAACTTGCTGCATGCATACACCCACATATCCTTGCTTATATAATTAAACTCGATTCTTGCATATATACCCATAACATGCATACATATAAACTTGGTGCATGCAAACACACCTGTACACACTCGCATATACATATAAGCTTGATCAATGCATATATATCTATAGGTGCATATGCATAGGTCAAGTTTATATGTATATACTAGTTTAATAACTTACCTCTAATAATTAATTTCTTTTATCTTTGCCATGATGACAGCACATAATAGTTGACTAGATATTCTTCAAGACACTAGTATTCTGCTTAAAGTGACATTTAAAGGCTTCATTAGATTAATTAAGGTAAAGTTAGGGTAATTAGGCAAGTCATTGTATAACAGTGGTTTGTTCTATAAACAATCCAAAACAAATGTTGCTCAAGGAGACTGATCACAGCTAATTTGTGTAAAAAGTGGTGTTTCCGTGATTCGAGTCAGGTGTGTGTGTGTGTGTGTGTGTGTGTACCTGGACTCCAGCAGGAATGTCGTAGACGATGCGGATGGTTTTGATATCGGAGTGTCCCGGGAGGGAATGAGGGATAATGTGGTACTCCATTTTCCCCGGCGGCTGCGTGCCCGTTTTCTCCCCATAGATTGCCTTACAGGTGGGACACTGCAGACTGCCATCCTAAAACACACAAACACACACTTTATGTGCTGAGATGCAAGATTGATGAGCAAAATTATGTTGCAATTTTTTTATATCCTCATAGTTGCATTTTTTTTACCCATCATTAATTTATATTAATGTGACACACATTTTAAACAGCATGAACAGTGATTTTTAGATGTAGATTATGCTGCCATAAAAGTGTCTAGGAGATCTGTAATCTAGGAGATTATAGTACTGACTACACATTTTATAATGTAATTTGTAATCAGTAAAGTAATCTAAACGGACTACAAAATTTGTCACGTAATTTGTAACTATTAATAAAGTAATCCAAATGTAATTCAAATGTAATCCAATAGTCAGATTACTCTACCATAAAAGCATACTATAAGAGATTATACTTCTGACTGTAAAGTTTGTCAAAGTAATGCAAATGTAATCCAAAAGTAGTCAGATTACTCTACCATAAAAGCATATTCTAAGAAATTATACTACTGACAATAAAATGTGTTAAAGTAATCCAAATGTAATCCAAAAGTAGTCAGATTATGCTACCATAAAAGCGTAATGTAAGAGATTCTACTACTGACTATAACATTTGCTAAAGTAATCCAAATGTAAATCAAAAGTAGTCAGAATACGCTACCATAAAATCATAAGAGATTATACAACTGACTATAAAATTTGTTAAATTAATCGAAATGTAATCCAAAAGTAGTCAGATTATGCTGCCATAAAAGCCTAATCTAAGAGATTATACTCTTGAATCCAAATTTTGTCATGTAAATTATAATCAGCAATAAAGTAATCCAAATGTAAACCAAAAGTAGCCAGATTACACTATCATAAAAGCATAATCTAAGAGATTATATTACTGACTACAAAATCTGTCATGTAATTTTTAACTATTAATAAAGTAATGCAAATATATTTCAAATGTAATCCAAACGTAGTCAGATTACGCTACCATAAAATCATACTATAAGAGGTTATACTACTGACTGTAAAGTTTGTCAAATACAAATGTAATCCAAAAGTAGTCAGATTACGCTACCCTAAAAGAGTAAATTAAGAGATTATACTACTGACAATAAAGTTTGTCAAAGTAATCCAATTGTAATTCAAAAGTAGTCTGATTATGCTACCATTAAAAGCATAATCTAAGAGATTATATTATTGACTACAAAACTTATCTTGTAATTTGTAACTATTAATAAAGTAATCCAAATGTAAACCAAAAGTAGTCAGAATACGCTACCATAAAATCATAAGAGATTACACTTCTGACTGTAAAGTTTGTCAAAGTAATCCAAATGTAATCCAAAAGTAGTCAGATAAAGCTACCCTAAAAGCATAATTTAAGAGATTATTCTACTGACAATAAGGTTTGTCAAAGTAATCCAATTGTAATTCAAAAGTAGTCTGATTACGCTACCATAAAATCGTAATCTAAGAGATTATATTACTGACTACAAAATTTGTGATGTAATTTGTAACCATTAATAAAGTAACCCAAATGTAAACCAAAAGTAGTCAGAATACGCTACCATAAAAGCATAACAGATTATACTACTGACTATAAAGTTTGTCAAAGTGTAAGCCAAAAGTAGCCAGATTACACTATCATAAAAGCATATTCTAGGAGATTATACTACTGAATATAAAATTTGTTAAAGTAATCCAAATGTAATCCAAAAGTAGTCAGATTATGCTACCATAAAAGCCTATTCTAAGAGATTATACTACTGAATAGAAATTTTGTCATGTAAATTGTAACCAGCAATAAAGAAATCCAAATGCAAACCAAAAGTAGCCAGATTACACTACCATAAAAGCGTAATCCAGGAGATTATATTACTGACTACAAAATCTGTCATGTAATTTGTAACTATTAATAAAGTAATCCAAATATAATTCAAATGTAATCCAAACATAGTCAGAATACGCTACCATAAAATCATTCTATAAGAGATTATACTACTGTCTGTAAAGTTTGTCAAAGTAATCCAAATGTAATCCAAAAGTAGTCAGATTACGCTACCATAAAAGCGGAATCTAAGAGATTATTTTACTGACTACAAAACTTTTCACGTAATTTGTAACTATTAATAAAGTAATCCAAATGTAATCCAAAAGTAGTCAGAATACTCTACCATAAAAGCATAACAGATTATACTACTGACTATAAAGTTTGTCAAAGTAATCCAAATGTAATCCAAAAGTAGTCAGATTAAACTACCATGAAAGCATAATCTAAGAGATTATAATACTGACTACAAAATTTGTCACGTAATTTGTAACTGTTGATAAAGTAACCCAAATGTAAACCAAAAGTAGTCCCATACTAAAAGTACAACCATACAAAAGTACAAAAGTACAACCATACAAAAGTACTACCATAAAATCATAAGAGATTATACTACTGACTATAAAGTTTGTCACAGAGTAAGCCAAAAGTAGCCAGATTACACTACGATAAAAGCATAATCTAAGAGATTATACTACTGACTAGAAATGTTGTCATGTAAATTGTAATCAGTAATAAAGTAATCCAAATGTAACCCAAAAGTAGTCAGATTATACTACCATAAAACCGTAATCTAAGAGATTATTTTACTGACTACAAAATTTGCCGAAGTAATCCAAATGTAATCCAAAATCAGCCAATTGTGCTACCATACAAGTGTAATCTATGAGATTATACTACTGACTACAAAATTTGCCAAAGTAATCCAAATGTAATCCAAAAGAAGCCAATTGCGCTACCATACAAGTGTAATCTAAGAGATTATAGTACTGACTACAAGTGACTCACAAATGTCACGTAATTTGTAATCATTAATAAAAAAGTAATCCAAATGTAATCTAAAAGTAGTCAGGTTACACTACAATAAAAGCATAACATATTATACTACAGACAACAAGTTTTGTCATGTAATTTGCAATCAGTAACTTGTAATCTATCCAGCTCTGGTTACTACACACACAAAACACATTAAAGCTGTCCTGATGGTATTCTGACCTTGTTGCCGTTGTTATACATGGCCACGAGGCACAGAAGGTGGTACAAGTGTCCGCATTTGCCCAGTTTGCCCACCAGCTCAGGCTTGATGCTCTTGCAGCTCAGAACTCCCTCATATCCAGACGCAGAGCTCAGTCTCTCCATGCAGATGGTGCAGTCCTGACGGAGAAACACACACACACACACACACGTTCATTAAGTCCATCAGCGGACGACAGAAAACACACATCAGCCTCATCTGTGCAATAATCACCTCTTCTGGAGCACACTTGATCTTCTCTGTGTAGCGGCGGACCACATCCTCCGGGCTTTTACCTGGAAATACACACAAAACTTACAGCTGTAGTGTTTAAACTTGATATTTATGCATTCTTAGTTGCATATTTTTTTATGTACTCTCCATGTTAGCGCGGGATTCCTCTGGGTGCTACAATTTCCCCCCACGGTCCAAACACATGCGCTTACAGGGGAATTGATGAAATAACTGGGCCGCAGTGCATGAGTGTGTGTGTGTGTGTGTGTGTGTGTGTGTGTGTGTGATTGAATGAGTGTGTATGGATGTTTCCTGATACTGGGTTGTGGCTGAAAGGGTAAAACATATGCTAGAATAGTTGCCGGTTCATTCCGCTGTGTTGACCCCTGATAAATACGGGACCAAGCCGAAGGAAACCAGGATATCTAGTCGAATTAATGAATGAGTTGCATATTTTTAGCATTCATACTTAGCTGACTTACATGTACATATTTGTTCTTTAACACTTTCTATAACAGTTCAAAATGCTGAAGACAGCTTAATGAGCCATTGAACATCATGTTCTAAAATGAAATGAAATGAAATAAAATGAAATGAAATTAAATTAAATTAAATTAAATTAAATTTAATTTAATTAAAATGTACACCATTGTACAATGTAAAGGTATTTAAATGAAATATATTTTTTTTATTTTTTAATAATTTATACTTCTTTTTAGAGTTAAGCTAAGTAATTGCATATTGAAATCAAAATAAAATATTCTATACACGTTTGTAATCAATTAAACTATATACAGTCAGAATTATTCACCCTTCTGTGAGTGTTTTCTTCTTCAAATATTTCCCAAATGATGTTGAACAGATTCAGGAAATTTTCACAGTATTTCCTATCATATTCTTCCATCTGGAGAAAGTCTTATTTGTTTTATTTCAGCTAGAATAAAAGCAGTTTTTGATTTGTTTTAACCTATTTTAAGGTTAATATTATTCGCCACCTTTAGCAATATTTGCTTTGGATTGTCTCCAGAACACTGTTATACAATGACTTGCCTAATTACCCTAACTTTACCCTAATTAACCTAGTGAAGCCTTTAAATGTTTAAAATTAATTTAAGCTGAATACTAGTATCCTGAAGAAGATCTAGTCAAATATTATGTATTATATTAAAATAAATCAGTTATTAGAGATGAGTTAGTAAAACTATTATGCTTAGAAATGTGTTGAAGAAATCTTTCTGTTAAACAGAAATTATATACAGACGGGCTTATAATTCTGACATCAACTGTACTTGACTGTTAATGCAGTACACATACGTGGACATATATTTACAGTCAATAGGCCCTATCATACTCTGGCGCAATAAGGCGCAGGATGTGTTTTGTGTGATTTGTTGCTATTTTCAGACCAGCACAACAGTCATTTTCATGTTTTGCGCCACATTGTTTAAATAGCAAACTCATTTGCACCACTCTGTGGACTCGTGGGTGTGCTGGTCTATAAAGGAGGTGTGTTAATGTGCATTGCTGCAATTTTGAGGAACTGAAGTTGACAGATATTGAAACTAGTCCATCGCAGAGCACGTTAGTTATGCACCTATGCAGCTCCAAACACTTACACATTGCTGAATACACACAGGATGTACAGCAGTACACAAATATCTTTACAGATGAAAACAATTAAAACGTTACAAAAATGATTATTTTCTATATAAATATAAACACCACTGCCTTGATGCCTCATCTCGGGTGGCTTTTTCAGTTTATTCATAATAATCTGCATCTGTATAATGTTATTATCATTTACAGTATTATTGATTATCTGCAGATATTAGTTTTATTAAAAACAAGTTTAGATTTGTCCTTCTGTGGGGTTTTGGAGACGTCTGCATCACCATATGGGGCATAAGAACAGGGCGTGTGTTTGGATATAGCTCAGTTTCCTGACCACACTTCATTATTATTGCTCATTTATTTCTTTGCTGGAGATTAGAACTGAATTTAGAAATAGTTTTGAAACAAATCCTTGCACTTAACAAAGGAAATTAATATGTGGGCTAATTGATGTGTTCAGTGGAGTGAGTTTCCACCGTTTCCTCACTCCGTCAAAGTAAAGGAGTAAAGAGAAAAAGTAAAGAGAAAGTAAAGAGGCTGAATGGAGGAGGCTCATTCTTTATACTCGCGCTGCAGATGCTCTGTTTAACTGTTTTCTCGCTAGTGAAGATTTCAGTTTTTACACTTACAAAGTCCGCCATGTAAATAGCAAATGCACCATGGAGCGACGCAACTGACTCTTAAAGGGAATGTGAGATGAGACTCTGATTGGTTTAATGCACGTTATGCCCAAAACACACCCAGAACTCATTAAGAGAATAAGCACAACCCTGTTAGACCATGCGCCGGGGTGCAGAGCGTATTTATCTATCCTTAAAATACACTGTAAAAAAAGCAGGGTTCCACACAATTTATTCATGATGTCCCAACACAAATCGATAAAGTTAACTTAAGACTGTTAACAAATTTAAGTGGATTGAACATAAAAAAAAATTAAGCTTTCCTAATAAAATCTCAAGATATACGTTGTTTCAACTCATTTTAAATAAGTGGCGTGAACAAGCAAAAAAAAAAAAATCTTTTTGAGTGAAGCTAAAGTGGACTTAGACACGGCCGTAATGCTTTCGTGTCATACGGTTTAGACTTGTATCTTGATCATTAAAATAGAGCATTGTATTTAATTGAATGTTGATATATATATATATATATATATATATATATATATATATATATATATATATATATATATATATATATATATATAAAACAATGCAAACACATAAAAACAGACAGAAGCAAAATTATAAACAAGACTTCATCATGTGCGCGTCTTAATCTGATTCAGATGAAAATTCTTTACCATATTCACTACAGCAAAACTAAACTGGCTAAAATCTACCCCAGTATAGATGAAACATGCGATCGTTGCAACTCATACAAGGCAGACCTAACCCATATGTTCTGGTCATGTGACAAACTGAGATAATTTTGGTCTTCAATATTTGAAATTTTAAACTCAGCCTTCAATTTAAGAATTCAACCAAATCCGGAAATGGCTATTTTTGGAGTAGCAAATGAGGACATCCATGTAGCCAAAGAAATAGAAAACGCCTTTGCCTTTGTAACATTAATAGCTAGAAGAAGAATTCTTATGGAGTGGAAACCGCCAATGCCACCTAAACTGTCACTTTGGCTTAGTGATGTAATGCTATTTTTGAAAACAGAAAAAATTAAATCTTTTCTCAGAGGATCAAACAAAACATTTTTCAAAACATAGGACCCTCTAATAATTCATATTGAGACTAATGTACTCCTCCAAACATAAATTCCTAACCCCACCCCCACCCCCACACCCCTTTTTTTATTTATTTTATTTATTTATTTATTTTGTAAATTTATTTTTATTTTATTCTCATTTTTATTATTATTATTTCTTATTATTATTAATATATATTTTTATTTAATGCATTTCCTTTTCATAATAATGTTTATTAGGTTCACTTGTCTCTGTTTAAAATTCATGTACGGTTAAAAAAAAAAAAAAAAACGGAAATACCTTTGTCGTTGAATACCTTTAATGTACTGTACCTTTTGTCAAAAACACAATAAAAAAAAACAGACAGAAGCAGACGTTCATCAGTCCTCACATGACTCCGGAAAACCATAAAGGACAAATCCAGAGTTCTTATATCTGTTGCATAGCTACTTTTACAGCTATAGTCATAAATCCTGTCACCCTATAAAGTACACAAAGGAGAAGATCTCAGTGCATGGTTTCCACTACATTCATTCTTTCACGCCAAAATTCATCCCGCCATGGCTACAATACAGCTTCTCATTCAAAACATTTATTTTTTAATAGCGGGTAATAATAATCGCACCAAAATGTATTACAGTGTAAGTTAATTATAATAGCGCAAACTTTTCTGTAACCGTAGTAGTGCTGTGCGTCATTTGTTTAACCCTTTAAGGTGACGTGCTGACTGACTGACTGACAGGTGCGTGATGGGTGAGGCCAGCAAACACGACGTATAGCCGTTTCACTTTACTTCAGGATGCATTAATACTGCTCTGTAGGTCTATTAGAGACATTTATAAACATTCCTAGCAAAACTAATAAATGCTGGAGACATACTCGTTACATAAACGCACTAAATCACATCCAGAAGCCTTTGTTTGAGAGCGCACATGAAGATCTGCGCGCTCTTGAAGCGGCATATATTTGAGGGGGCGTGCAAGAAGTTTTGTGCACGAGCAGAGGAAATCTATTACATAAATGCAATCTCGACCTTCTAATACTGCACTCACGACATTTGTCATTGAAATACTAAAGCCACAGGTAGTTGGTAGATCTGTGTAAAAAAAAAAAAGGCCTGCCTGGCCGCCACAGCTGGAAAAAAAATCCCAGAGGAAACACTGCAGTGTCAAATATAGTCTTCAAAATAACAAACAGCTCTTTGACCTTTACCATCTGATGCCTTCAGTACACCATCGACTCTTGGTTTTAGCATTAAAGCGTCTCTGTAAACAGATCTACTGTTGTCGTAATGTGTTTGTGTAAGAGGAAGCTTCAGATGCTCCTTTCACAAACTCTGCTCTGCTCAGGTCAGCAGAAAAGAGACACAAAAATCAATGACAGATAGAAGCTGTGTGTTCATCCAACGATGTGAATTAGACGTTTGGATTTGTGCTGTTTCCATCCAATGAACCAAAGAGAACAAAATAATCACTTCCTGATGATATACCTCATTCATTTTCCTTTGGCTTAGTTTCTATTTCAGAGGTCACCACAGTGGAATGAACCGCCAACTATTTCAGCACATGTTTTACATGCCCTTCCAGCCACAATCCAGTACTGGGAAACATCCATACACGCTCATTCACACACACACTCATACACTATAGACAATTTAGTTCATCAGTTCCCCTATAGTGCATGTGTTTGGACTGTAGGGGAAACCGGAGCACCCGGAGGGAACCCACACCAACACGGGGAGAACATGCAAACTGTAATATAAAATGTAATGTGGCTAGAGAGAGTGTTAGAGTGTGTCCTCACCTTTGCGCAGGTGTTTTTTCTTGGTTTTGCGTCGGATGCTGTTGATTCCTGGCACCGGCTTCAGGTCGCTCTTGTTGACCGGCGGAGGATGAAGGATGGGTTTCGGAGCTCGAGTCAAACACACGGGCAGACCGGCGGCGCACAGCAGGATACCCGTCATTCCTGAAAACACACCAAAACACATACATTTAGCATAATCACGCGTAAAAGAAGACTAATCCTCTTAGAGCAATTAACAAAACACAACTAAAGACAAAACAAACAAAACACAACAAAAGACAAACAAAACAAAACACAACAAAAAACAAACAAAACAAAACCCCAAATAAAAACAAACAAAAATAAAAAACACAACAAGAGACAAAACAAAAAACCAAACAACAAAAATGAACAAAGCACAACAAAACAAAAATCTAAATAAAACAAAACACTAAATAAAAGAAAAAACTAAACAAAAATGAACAAAGCAAAACACAACAAAGGAAAAAAACAAAACAAAAATTAACAAAGCAAAACACAACAAGAGACAAAACAAAACACTAAATAAACCCAAACATAAATGAACAACACACATCAAGAGACAAAACAAAGCAATGAAATAAATCAAAAATGAACAAAACAAAACACAACAAAAGACAAAACTAAACAAAAATGAAATAAAACAAAACACTAAATAAAAGCAAACAAAAATGAACAAAACACAACAAAAGACAAAACGTCTCGGGTTACGTATGTAACCATAGTTCCCCGAGAGGGAACGAGACACTGCGTCTAACCAGAACGCTAGGGGAACACCTCTTTTATACGCGTCTTGAAGCACATGTGAAATCAATCTAATGTAATTAAGCAGGTGTCGTCAGACCAGAGAGTATAAAAGCCTGTACTGAGCATTCAGTATCAACTTCGAATTTGCTTGAAAGAAGTAACAGGCAGAAGAGAGTATGGCGGAATACGCAGTGTCTCGTTCCCTCTCGGGGAACTATGGTTACATACGTAACCCGAGACGTTCCCCTTCTAGGGAACTTCAACACTGCGTCTAACCAGAACGCTAGGGGAACGCAATACCCACTAGGCCAGACTCACTGCTGACTGTGAACGCACACTACGCAGTGAGAATAGAGGACCCTGGTGAGGGGTCTACATCGAGTTGATAGTGACGCACAAATGTATGTGGAGTCGACCATCCTACCGCCAAACAAATGTCAGAAAGGGCTGAGCCCGAAATAGAAGCTTTGGAGGCCCCGACAGCCCTTGTGGAGTGGGCCTTAACAAATTTAGGTGCAGGGCGTCCAGCAGCCTGATAGGTAAATGAGATAGTCTCAACTATCCAATTACTTATTGTCTGCTTATTTGCCGGACTCCCCCTTTTTGAGGGTCCGAAGCAGACCAGTAACTGTTCACTCTTTCTCCAGTTGATAACCCGGTTAACATATGTATTCAGAGCTCTAACTGGGCAGAGTAAGTTTAACTTCTCTTGGTCCGACGACTGAAATGGGGGCGGGTTAAAGGCCTGTAGCACAGCAGGTCTCGCCACATGAGTGGGCACCTTAGGCACGTACCCCGGTCTGGGATAAAGAAAGGCTTTGGACATGCCTGGAGCAAACTCCAGAAATGAAGGTGCAACCGACAAAGCCTGGAGGTCACCAACCCTTTTTAAGGAAGAAATAGCTAATAAGAAAGCTGTTTTTAGTGTCAGAAACTTATCTGACGCCTCCTGCAGTGGCTCAAATGGGGGAACAGAGATGCCCTCGAGCACCAATGTTAAATCCCATGTCGGTACCCTGTGTGTGCTGACAGGCCTTAGCCTTATGGCTCCACGAAGGAAGCGACGAATTAGCGGATCCTGTCCTAGTGACTCATCATCTAGGGGAGAACGGTAGGCCGCTATAGCTGACACGTACACTCTCAGAGTGGATGCAGCTAACCCATTAGACAGGCGATCTTGGAGAAATTCCAGCACTGAGGCTACCTGGCAGCTGACTGGGTTCAGCTGGTGTTCTCTGCACCAAGCTGAAAAGAGAGCCCATTTTAGGGCATAAAGCTTCCTTGTGGAGGGAGCCCTGGAGCTTAGAATGGTCTGAGCAACCTCGGTTGACAGTCCATACTCTATGAGGTGGGCCCCCTCAGAGGCCACACCCACAGTTTCCACAGGTCGGGTAGGGGATGAAGTATCATTCCTCCCCCCTGGGACAGAAGGTCCCTGCTGATGGGGATCTCCCACGAGAGACCCGCCAGCAGGGCTATGAGGTCCGAAAACCAAATCCTGGTAGGCCAAACCGGGGCTACCAGCAGTAACCGTACTCAGTCTTGACGGACCCTCTCCAGGACTCCTGGGAGCAGAGCGATCGGGGGAAAAGCATACAGACGTAGCCTCGGCTATGTCTGAACCATGGCAACCAGTCACAGAGGGGCTGGATGCGAGAGAGAAACCCATAGTACGCAATGCGTAGTCTCTTGGGAAGCAAACAGGTCTACCTGCGCTTTCCCTAATCTTTCCCAAATGGACTCCACCACCTCGGGGTGAAGAAGTTTCCATTCCCTGGATCTCACCCCCTGCCTCGACAGGAGATCTGCTCCCATGTTCAGATGGCCCGGGACATACATTGCCCTGATGGACAGGATTTTGTTCTGGGCCCACAGGAGGATCCGATGTGCTAGTTTGCATAGCATTCGAGACTTCAGACCCCCCTACTGGTTGATGTAAGCGACCACCAATGTGTTGTTCGTGCAGACTAAAACATGATGGCCCCTTAGATCTGGGAGAAAGTGTTTTAAGGCCAGAAACACGGCCATCATCTCCAGGCAGTTTATGTGCCAGTAACGATGATGTTCTCCCCATCGTCCCGCTGCGGGAAGCCCCCTCAGGGTTGCTCCCCAGCCCGTTAGAGAAGCATCTGTCATAAGCATGACGCGATGACAGACAGCCCCCAACACTAGGCCCTGGGACAGGAACTAGGGCATTTTCCACATACTTAAGGCTCGAAGGCAGCGCCGCGAGACCTTGATCATGCGGATCAAGCCCGTTGCTCCCTAGCCCGTCAGAGAAGCATTTGTCATAGGCATGACGCGATGACAGACAGCCCCCAACACTGGGCTCTGGGACAGGAACCAGGGCATTTTCCACATACTTAAGGCTCGAAGGCAGCGCCGCGAGACCTTGATCATGCGGAAAGGATTCCCCTTGAGGGAAAACCCCCTGGATTTGAGCCACCACTGCAGGGGTCTCATGTACAGCAGACCGAACGGAATCACGCTGGCTGCTGCTGCCATGAGACCCAACAACCTCTGAAAGTGTTTCACAGTGATGAACTGGCCTAGTTTGACTCTGTGTACGGTTGACTGAATCGAAGTGATTCATGGCGGGGACAGACGTGCTCGCATCGTCATGGAGTCCCATAGCACACCTAAAGAAATGGTCGTCCTGGCTGGAACAAGCACACTTCTTGCGGTGTTTAACCGAAACCCCAACCTTCTGATATGGGTGAGAACGACATCTCGATGCCGAACTGCCATATCTTGAGTCTGAGCTAGAATTAGCCAATCGTCTATGTAGTTTAGGATACGTATCCCCTGCATACGAAGTGGAGCTAGTGCCGCTTCGACTATTTTGGTAAAGGTTCGAGGTGACAGAGCTAGGCCGAATGGAAGAACCCGATACTGGAACGCTTCGCCCCCGCAAGCGAACCTCAGGTATTTCCTGTGTTGGGGAAGGATGGAAATATGGAAGTATGCGTCTTTCAGGTCTATCGTCACAAACCAGTCCTCGGACTGAATTTGTGACACCACGTTTTTGATGGTTAACATCCTGAACCTGAGGGCCTCGACGGACCGATTTAGATTTCTCAGATCTAATATGGGACGCAATCCCCCATCCTTTTTGGGAACTATAAAATACCGGCTGTAAAACCCTGACTCTTTGTCGAGTGGGAGAACACGCTCTATTGCGCCTTTTATTAATAAGGCCAGTACTTCCTGTTCCATAACCAGAGCCTGTTCTGGCTTCACTATGGTGGGTGCAATACCGTTGAAGCGAGGTGGGCGTGCACAAAACTGTATTTTGTAGCCATGTTCTACTGTGAACAGGACCCACTGGGACACCATCGGCAGGTGTTTCCATGCTGCCAAAAAAATGTGCTAGGGGTACCAGCCTCTCGAGACTGGCCTCTGGTTGTTCTTTGACCCCCCTGCAGAGGGGGTGGGGCCCCCAATGCCCTCAGACACTGAGGAACGCCCACCCCGGGAGACACAGAGCCCCCCACCAGCATACGTGGTGAGGTGGTCTCTCCCTTTCTCCGCGGACCCTGGTTCAGTGAGAGCGCTGAATGGTGCTCTCGGTGTCCAGGGGGGGCCCTGGAAAGCCTGACTCCCAACACGTCAGGACTTTGTTTTATCCTTTGTACTTTATGATATGAGGAGCTGGTTGACGGCTGGCCCTGACTTTTTGATCTTGGGGGGAGAAAGTCCCCGAGGGAGCTAGAGCGTTTTTTAACTCTGTCGAGGGATTCGGCGACGCGATCAACGGCGTCACCGAAGAGCCCTGAGCTCGATATTGGAGCGTCCATAAGAATAGCTCTATCGGTTTCTGACACTTCTGCTTGTGTCAGCCAGAGGTGCCGCTCAGTAGCCACCAGGGTAGCCATAGATCGCCCCAAACTAGAGGCTGCCTCTTTAGTAGCTCTTAAAGCTAGATCTGACGCCCGAAGAGCTTCTCGAAGCTGTTCGGGTGTTGCTCCCCCACCATCTAGGCACTCTTTAATTAGGTCAGCCTGATATGCCTGCAGCACTGACATGGTGTGCAGGCATCCAACAGACTGACCAGCCGTCATATATGCTTTACTGACTAGACCCGATGTTACTCTTAATGGTCTCGACAACAAAGGAGGGACCCTTGCAGATTTTAGATCTGAACGACGATGACACGCTAAGTCCTCTTCTATCATTGGCATTACTGTACATGCCTTTTCCCCTAGCCCACGAACTGCTGAATAAATAGCTGTTTTTGGTGTCATTAACCATGCTGAATACGGATTTCTCCATGATTTAGAAACCGCATCATGTAGCTCGGGACAAAAGGGGAGGTCCCTTAGTGGAGGATCTACTCTGCTGGGTAATTCTCTCTCATCCAGCATTCCTGTCAGACGCAGCTGCTGCTGCTCACGTGCTGGCTGCCAATCTATTACTTCGAACCTGTCAGCAGCACGTGAAATCACCTCCACTAACTCCTCATATTCCACTGACTGGGGCGGCAGATTCCCCGACCCTCTTTTTATTTGTTGCTGCGGCGCCTCGGTTTCCTCGGAAACGGAGGACGCCGCCCTCCCACGAGGCGCAGAAGAAACCGCAGAGCGTGCTTCTGACGCTCCCGAAGGAGGATTAGATCTCACGGATCCAGAGAGAGAAAGGACAGAGTCCGTCTCCATCTCATCCGCCAGATCTAGCTGCGAACCCCACGACCGAAGTCGACGCTCAGCCTCAGCACGAGCGGGAACCGAACCGCGAGGAGCATGCGCCACGGGAGCTTTATTAAAGAACTCTCTCCGACTGCGCAGCTCTTTACGGGAGAGAACGTCACAGTGTCCACAGTCAGCATTCTCAAATGCTACCAGGGCATGCTCTTCTCCCAAACACTCTAAACACTCTGCCATACCAAAATAAAAAAGTAAGTTGTCAGTTTTTTTGTATTTTGTGTATGCAAATCAGTAATGAAAGATCACAGAAAGAGTGTGTATTTTCACGTGCGTGCTTCTTGAAAGCAAAGAAGTTGATACTGAATGCTCAGTACAGGCTTTTATACTCTCTGGTCTGACGACACCTGCTTAATTACATTAGATTGATTTCACATGTGCTTCAAGACGCGTATAAAAGAGGTGTTCCCCTAGCGTTCTGGTTAGACGCAGTGTTGAAGTTCCCTAGAAGGGGAACAAAACAATGAAACAAAGCAAAAAATAACAAAGCGAAATGCAACAAGAAACAACACAACAAAAATGAACAAAACAAAAAAATGAACAAAACAAAACAAAAAAACTAACAAAAAAGAACAAAACACAAAATAAAACACGAAATAAAAACAAACAACAAACAAAAAACAAAATGAAAAACAAAATAAAACAAAACAAATATTAACAACACAAAACAAAACACAACAGACAAGCAAAACAAATAAACTAAATAAAACCAAACAAAAATTAACAAAACAAAATGCAACAAATGACAAAACAAAACAAAAACCTAAAAACGAAACAAAACACTAAATAAAATAAAACAAAAAAGACAGAAGAGAAACCGAAAAAATAAAATTAACAAAACAAAAAAATCGAAATAAAACGGCAAAAATTTATTAAACAAAACAAATGACAAAACAAAACACTAAATAAAAACAGACTAAAATTAACAACATAAAGCAACACAACAAACAAGACAAAAAATTATCAATAAATAAATCCAAACAACAATTAACAAAACAAAACGCAACAAATGATAAAACAAAACAAAAACCTAAAAACAAACAAAACACTAAATAAAACAAAATATAAATAAATAAATAAAATTAACAAAACAAAACCTCTAAATAAAGCAAAACACTAAATAAATTAAAACAACAAATCTAAATAAAACTGATTATTTTAGATTATTATTTTATTAAACAAAAGACAAACCAAAACAAAATTAATACAACAAAATAATAAATGAATAACACATGATTAAATATTACAAATTATCCTCATGAACAACATGTCAGGGTGACTGAGGAGTTCACTCTAATGCAATGCTTTTAGAGCTCTTTAAATGGGATGGAAATGACGATTTAAATATTCTATCATTTATTTTATGGCACAGATTGAACAAGAACATCATGCAAAAATCCCTAAAAGTAAAAAATAAATACAATTAAGCAAATAAATTTAACTTATATGATGTTAAAATTAAATAAAAGCCATTATGTCATGCAAAATCGTGTCATTGCTAAATGTTAATGACTTGCAAGTTATGGATTTTTTGTCATTTATTCTTGGTCTATATTTCCTTTTGTTGAACTCATTTATTGGTATAAATATATATATAAACAAAACAAAACTGATGTACTTAAACTTATTTCAAACTGAAAACAAGTAGATTTTACCCCAATACAAGAGTATTTAGATTGTTTTAATAATTAATAATAACAACATTATACAGATGAAGATTGTCATAAACAAACTGAAAAAGCCCCCCGAGATGAAGAGGCAGTGGTGTTTATATTTATGTAGAAAATAATCATTTCTGTATCATTTTAATCCTTTATTTGTTTGCATCTGTAGAGATATTTCGGTTTCACCTTAGTTTAGGTCACACTTCCTGCTATTAACACCTGGATTATTATTACACCTGCCAGTAGTTATGATATGAACTGTTCATTAGTAGTTATTAAATATGATCTTATTCTGCATTTCTACTCCTGCCCAAACTCTAAACCCCACTTCTACCTTAGAAGTGTTGTTTGCTAATACCATGAAGTGTGACGTAAAGTGTTAGAGTGTTCCAGTGCCGTACCTGCTAATGCAGGATGAACAGGTCCAGGACCAGTGAGATTCTTCACAGGCAGAGCAGGAACCCTGAAAACAGCACAGACATCAGTACATTTACAAACATTTACAAATGAAGACGAGTGATCCATCCAAAGAAACACAGTGAAACTCAAACAAACTCCTTCAGTCCAATGCAGATGTGACAGAATCAATAATAAAGCCCTGCTGAGCATCAGATCACACGCAGACACGAGTGCAGGATCATCTTAATCACTTCAGCATCATTACCAGGAACAAAACTCATTAACGGAGAACACGCAATCAGCTTTCATCCCTGAGGACTGAAGATCCTCCAGCTCATCTCAAAACCTCAGTCTCACACGTACGAGCGTTCAGGCCAGCAGATTACTGAACACATCTCATCTGAAAGACGGCGCTCACTGAGAAGTCTAAATATCAACTGACCCAGACTAGGCTCAAACCAGCAACCTTCTTGATGTGAGGCGAATGTGCTACCACTGTGCCACCCATTGTGCCACCGTGCAGCCGAGATATCTATCTATCTATCAATCTATATATATATATATATATATATATATATATATATATATATATATATATATATATATATATATATATATATATATATATATATATATATATATATATATATTGCTAAAATATTAATATAAACATTTTTTTCTTTGCCAGAAACAAATGAGAATTTATGATGCAAGATTTTTGACCAAAAAAAGTATAACAAAACAAAACAAAACAAAAAATGACAACGAAAAACTAAATAAAACAAAACAAAACTAAAAATAATAACAAAAAACGAAATAAAATAAAACTAAAAATGACAATAAAAACTAAATAAAACAAAACAAAGCAAAAAATAACAACAAAAAAACTAAATAAAACTAAACTAAACTAAATATAATAACAAAAAACTAAATAAAATAAAACTAAAAATAACAATGAAAACTAAATAAAACAAAAATAACAACAAAAAAACTAAATAAAATAAAACTAAAAATAACAATGAAAACTAAATAAGACAAAACAAAGCAAAAAATAACAACAAAAAACTAAAGAAAACAAGGCAAAAATAACAACAAAAACAAAATAAAACAAAAATAAATAAAAAAACAAAACAAAACAAATGTTATAATACAAAACATAAATAAAATAAGATAAAAATGAATTAATACTACATAATAAATATTACAAAATTAAATATTCTTATTTAAAAGTAAATTTTTAATACAACGAAATAAAATGCATTTAAAAAGGACAATTAATGACACATTATCCAGAAAATAATTAAATGTAAAATTAATTATTTTCAAATATTTATGTTTTATATTTTAATTATACAATATAACAAAAACATCTCAAATCCTCAAGCTCACATATGACTTCATTTGTTGAAATGACAGAATATGAAAAAAATACGTAAAGACTAATTAAATTATTTGAATTAAATCATAAATAAATTACAGCTTAATAATAAAAATTAAACAGGAAAATAATCCAATGACATATGCAAGATAGAATATATATATATATATATATATATATATATATATATATATATATATATATATATATATATATATATATATATATAACAAATAACAAATAAAATATATAAAATAAAAATATATAAAATAAAACAATACATAAGTAAATGCACACCTGACCAGATTAAAGCTATATTTACTAGCATGCTAAACTAAAACATCGTCTATAGACCTGCACACAGAGTTCAGCTACTGTATTCTTGCATAAATAAAACATCCTGTATTGATAATTCATCATTATTTCTACACTACAATGTAGATTGTATCAAAGCATAGATGCAATTCCAGTAAACGGAAACTGCTTCAGTCCAGTATTTCAAAGCTAATACGAATCAGAAAACCATTATATTTGTATAAACCAATATCTATTGTCTCTCTGCTCTGGTTTGTTTTGGTTTTCTTTGCAACTTCCTACCGTGTGTCATCCAGCGAGTCTTCATCATCCGACTCCATCATTTCTCCTGCTTACAAATACAAACAAACACACTCGCCAGACACTTCCTCTTCTCAATGCACAGGAAATCAGACAGGAAGTCAGTGGCAGGCACTGATGATGAACACAGAAACTGTGTTTACATGCGTTTGCTGAGGTAATCTGAGTTAAAAGTGCCATATACTCCATTAATTCAATATGTTCAAATGCTTGCTGATATCAACATAGTAGGTATGTGGCTTAGAAAAGTAAAAAAAAAAAAAAAATCGACAGAAATGTTATTATGTGCTCATTTATAAGCTTAGAAATTAGCCCTTCAATCAGATGACTAGATGGCGCCAAACAGTCAAAAACGCAAAGCTGACAGAAACGAAATCAGCTGATGGAGTATACACTAACCTGCGCATTTTTTAGACACAAGATGGCGCCAAACAGTCAAAAACACAACAGAAACTAAAACAGCTGATGGAGTATACATTAACCTGCACATTATTCAGTCACAAGATGGTGTCAAACAGTTTAAAACACAACAGAAACGAAAACAGCTGATGGCGTATACACTAACCTGTGCACTATTCAGACACTAGATGGCGTCAAACAGTCAAAAACACAAAGCTAACAGAAATTAAAACAGCTAATAGAGTATGCACTAACCTGCACATTTTTCAGACACTACATGGCACCAAACAGTCAAAAACACAACAGAAACTAAAACAGCTGATAGAGTATTCACTAACCTGCACATTATTCAGACACAAGATGAAGTCAAACAGTCAAAAACACAACAGAAACGAAAACAGCTGATGGCGTATACACTAACCTGCACATTATTCAGACACAAGATGAAGTCAAACAGTCAAAAACACAACAGAAACGAAAACAGCTGATGGAGTATACACTAACCTGCACATTATTCAGACACAAGATGGCGTCAAACAGTCAAACACACAACAGAAACGAAAACAGCTGATGGAGTAAACACTAACCTGCACATTATTCAGACACAAGATGAAGTCAAACAGTCAAAAACACAAAGCTGACAGAAACGAAAACAGCTGATGGAGTATACACTAACCTGCACATTATTCAGTCACAAGATGAAGTCAAACAGTCAAAAACACAACAGAAACGAAAACAGCTGATGGAGTATACACTAACCTGCACATTATTCAGACACTAGATGAAGTCAAACAGTCAAAAACACAACAGAAACTAAAACAGCTGATGGAGTACACACTAACCTGCACATTATTCAGACACTAGATGAAGTCAAACAGTCAAAAACACAACAGAAACGAAAACAGCTGATGGAGTATACACTAACCTGCACATTATTCAGTCACAAGATGAAGTCAAACAGTCAAAAACACAACAGAAACGAAAACAGCTGATGGAGTATACACTAACCTGCACATTATTCAGTCACAAGATGAAGTCAAACAGTCAAAAACACAACAGAAACGAAAACAGCTGATGGAGTACACACTAACCTGCGCATTATTCAGACACTAGATGAAGTCAAACAGTCAAAAACACAACAGAAACGAAAACAGCTGATGGAGTATACACTAACCTGCACATTATTCAGACACTAGATGAAGTCAAACAGTCAAAAACACAACAGAAACGAAAACAGCTGATGGAGTATACACTAACCTGCACATTATTCAGTCACAAGATGAAGTCAAACAGTCAAAAACACAACAGAAACGAAAACAGCTGATGGAGTACACGCTAACCTGCGCATTATTCAGACACTAGATGAAGTCAAACAGTCAAAAACACAACAGAAACGAAAACAGCTGATGGAGTATACACTAACCTGCACATTATTCAGACACTAGATGAAGTCAAACAGTCAAAAACACAACAGAAACGAAAACAGCTGATGGAGTACACACTAACCTGCACATTATTCAGACACTAGATGAAGTCAAACAGTCAAAAACACAACAGAAACGAAAACAGCTGATGGAGTATACACTAACCTGCACATTATTCAGACACTAGATGAAGTCAAACAGTCAAAAACACAACAGAAACTAAAACAGCTGATGGAGTACACACTAACCTGCACATTATTCAGACACTAGATGAAGTCAAACAGTCAAAAACACAACAGAAACGAAAACAGCTGATGGAGTATACACTAACCTGCACATTATTCAGTCACAAGATGAAGTCAAACAGTCAAAAACACAACAGAAACGAAAACAGCTGATGGAGTACACACTAACCTGCACATTATTCAGACACTAGATGAAGTCAAACAGTCAAAAACACAAAGCTGACAGAAACGAAAACAGCTGATGGAGTATACACTAACCTGCACATTATTCAGACACTAGATGAAGTCAAACAGTCAAAAACACAACAGAAACGAAAACAGCTGATGGAGTATACACTAACCTGCGCATTATTCAGACACAAGATGAAGTCAAACAGTCAAAAACACAACAGAAACGAAAACAGCTGATGGAGTAAACACTAACCTGCGCATTATTCAGACACTAGATGAAGTCAAACAGTCAAAAACACAACAGAAACGAAAACAGCTGATGGAGTATACACTAACCTGCACATTATTCAGACACTAGATGAAGTCAAACAGTCAAAAACACAAAGCTGACAGAAACGAAAACAGCTGATGGAGTATACACTAACCTGCACATTATTCAGACACTAGATGAAGTCAAACAGTCAAAAACACAACAGAAACGAAAACAGCTGATGGAGTATACACTAACCTGCACATTATTCAGACACAAGATGAAGTCAAACAGTCAAAAACACAACAGAAACGAAAACAGCTGATGAAGTATACACTAACCTGCACATTATTCAGTCACAAGATGAAGTCAAACAGTCAAAAACACAACAGAAACGAAAACAGCTGATGGAGTATACACTAACCTGCACATTATTCAGACACTAGATGAAGTCAAACAGTCAAAAACACAAAGCTGACAGAAACGAAAACAGCTGATGGAGTATACACTAACCTGCACATTATTCAGACACTAGATGAAGTCAAACAGTCAAAAACACAACAGAAACGAAAACAGCTGATGGAGTATACACTAACCTGCACATTATTCAGACACAAGATGAAGTCAAACAGTCAAAAACACAACAGAAACGAAAACAGCTGATGAAGTATACACTAACCTGCACATTATTCAGTCACAAGATGAAGTCAAACAGTCAAAAACACAACAGAAACGAAAACAGCTGATGGAGTATACACTAACCTGCACATTATTCAGACACTAGATGAAGTCAAACAGTCAAAAACACAACAGAAACGAAAACAGCTGATGAAGTATACACTAACCTGCACATTATTCAGACACAAGATGAAGTCAAACAGTCAAAAACACAACAGAAACGAAAACAGCTGATGAAGTATACACTAACCTGCACATTATTCAGTCACAAGATGAAGTCAAACAGTCAAAAACACAACAGAAACGAAAACAGCTAATGGAGTACACACTAACCTGCGCATTATTCAGACACTAGATGAAGTCAAACAGTCAAAAACACAACAGAAACGAAAACAGCTGATGGAGTATACACTAACCTGCACATTATTCAGTCACAAGATGAAGTCAAACAGTCAAAAACACAACAGAAACGAAAACAGCTGATGGAGTATACACTAACCTGCACATTATTCAGACACTAGATGAAGTCAAACAGTCAAAAACACAAAGCTGACAGAAACGAAAACAGCTGATGGAGTATACACTAACCTGCACATTATTCAGACACTAGATGAAGTCAAACAGTCAAAAACACAAAGCTGACAGAAACGA
This sequence comes from Danio rerio, assembly GCF_052040795.2. Classification (NCBI taxonomy): domain Eukaryota; kingdom Metazoa; phylum Chordata; class Actinopteri; order Cypriniformes; family Danionidae; genus Danio; species Danio rerio. Next base: position 2,897,101 of record NC_141028.1, read on the forward strand.
AAACAGCTGATGGAGTATACACTAACCTGCACATTATTCAGACACTAGATGAAGTCAAACAGTCAAAAACACAACAGAAACGAAAACAGCTGATGGAGTATACACTAACCTGCGCATTATTCAGACACTAGATGAAGTCAAACAGTCAAAAACACAAAGCTGACAGAAACGAAAACAGCTGATGGAGTATACACTAACCTGCACATTATTCAGACACTAGATGAAGTCAAACAGTCAAAAACACAACAGAAACGAAAACAGCTGATGGAGTAAACACTAACCTGCGCATTATTCAGACATAAGATGAAGTCAAACAGTCAAAAACATAAAGCTGACAGAAACGAAAACAGCTGATGAAGTATACACTAACCTGCACATTATTCAGACACAAGATTGAGACTAAGGGTGTACTCACACTATGCTATTCGAACCGTGCCCAGGCCCGTTTCCTGGATCGTTTGAGAAGTGTGAGTGCGCTGAATCTGGCTCATGCACGGTTCACTTGGCCGGCCCTGGTTCGGTTGGAAGAGGTGGGCCTGAGCGCGGTTCACTTGGGCTTTGTTTGTAGTGTGAGTGCAAAACACGCCAAAACCCGAAACTGAAAGCGAGACGTGACTTTTAAGGGACTGTTTCATATGGATTTATTAATCATTCTTACTGTTAGGTGAACGCAAACTGCTGTAGTTTATTAAAGACGAGAACTCCTCACTGCACGACAGCTGCGCACCTTCAGCAGACCTCCTCATTCCTGCAGCACGAGGGCTTTATTATTGTTTATGAGCGCCAAAAGTGGCAGATCTGTTCAGTGAAATATCTGACTGCGTGTCCCCGCATCCCTAAGGACTGTTTGGTGAAATATTTGACGGCATATCAAACGACTGAAACGATATAACTAGAGAAATCTCCACTGCGCTGCTGAGTGACAGCGCTTCTCACTGAACAGCGCAGCAGCGATGACGTAAGCGTACCGAGGCCCGATTGTAATGTGATTGCGGGCCGTCGGGAGAGACGGGAAGGGGGAAAAGCGTGCTTTGGCCCGGTTCGAGGCAACTGTACCTAGTGTGAGTACGGCCAAACAGTCAAAAACACAAAGCTGACAGAAACTAAAACAGCTGATGGAGTACACACTAACCTACAAATTATTCAGACACAAGATGGAGACAAACGTTCAAAAACACAAAAATGACAGTAATGAAAACAGCTGACGGAGAATACACTAACCTGGGCATTATTCAGACACAAGACGGCTGTTGCTAAGGGCTCTTTATTCACCCTACTTCAGGACTGTGGACTGTTGCTGCCCCCTTGTGGAAAGACCGAGTATGTTTAGAATGTTCCAGAAAGTTTACCATACGTGTGTCAGTCGGTAATAGTCTGCAGAGCATGGAGCACATGAGAAACGTCCTCCTTTTCTAGCGGTGTTGTTTAATTGTGTGCGTGCATCTAAATGTAAGTTTCTTCGATCCTTAATCATATTTGTCATGTTGTTTAAGGGTTATCACCGTGAGATGTTTAGTTTAATTATTTAATTACTTTGTGTAGTAAAGTCACCCTAAGACCCAGTTTTATACTACCTAAATGCATGATTAACATCTGTATATGGTTTATTTTTATTGTTGACATCAAGCGGAAGTATATTTGCCTTTCATTGAGTTTAGTTTAAGGTTATTAAACGATTTAACGAGGTTGCTGTGTAGGCTAAGAAATGCATAGTCATGCTAACGCACGTGATATACTGTGTAACGTCAATATTGCAAGCGGTCGTGGGTTCGATCCCCGGTCGGACCAAAGTTGAGAAACTGCTATAATAAGCTATATAAAGTGAAGAATAGTACTTCTAAATATTATCTAATGTCTTTCTAACTATTGTTACTGCTCATTTATCTATTGTTTAAACTAATGTTTACCAAATGTTTATTGTATTTGTATACTGTGGTTGAATGTAAATTATTCTTTGTTTCTACTTGTCTGTAGAACCACACACACACTCACCCCAACACATATATGTCTGCTTATACTAATGGAAATAAACCCAAGTGAGACAATAAGCATCTTCGTCGCGTTTTGATCAGACGTACCACAGTGATTAGTTCAACTTAACCACACTATCAGCTACAGTACAATGGCGTCAAACAGTCAAAAACACAAAGCTGACAGAAACTAAAACAGCTGATGGAGTATACACTAACCTGCACATTATTCCGACACAAGATGGAGACAAACGTTCAAAAACACAAAGCTGACAGAAACAAAAGCAGCTGATTAGGAATACACTAACCTGTGCATTATTTAGATACTAGATGACGTCAAACAGTCAAAAAAAACTGATACAAATGAATGTGGATGTAAGCATATGAATGTGAACATATCCACTGATAGTCTTAATAGAGGAAGATCCAGGATGGGGCTTTGGTATTTAGTGGTTGTTATCTAGGAATAGCTTACTTTTGAATGCCATGACTGACCAATCAGAACCGAGTATTCCCGACAGCCGTGTAGTGAAACACTGACAAATCTGCCTCCAGAATCCGACCGTATCACATCCCTCAACGCTTATCACAGAGTGAATTACAGCAGATAACTCTATGAATCATACAGAAGTCTATATGCATAATTGAAGGGATCTCCTTACAGCACTAAATTATGAATTATGAAAGTAATTCTGCACAAAGAAAGCACAGATTATGATGGATAAAGTTTGAAATGTACATTTGATTCATGTCCTTATTAAATAGGAAAGCAAAACTTCACAGCATTTAATAATCCTATGTAACTGGCCAATGAATCAATATGACTCACCGGCCACTTTATTAGGTACACCTGTCCAATTGCTCGTTAATGCAAATTTCTAATCAGCCAATCACATGGCAGCAGCTTATGGTCAAGACAATCTGCTGCAG